>NW_028225634.1:0-244145 GCF_052327205.1 Somniosus microcephalus | reverse complement strand
CTTCTCCTTCTTCTACTTCTTCTGCTTCCCCCTCCAGACTTCACCTTCTCCTTCTCCTTCTTCTACTTCTTCTGATTCACCCTCCAGACTTCACCTTCTCCTTCTCCTTCTTCTACTTCTTCTGATTCACCCTCCAGACTTCACCTTCTCCTTCTCCTTCTTCTACTTCTTCTGATTCACCCTCCAGACTTCACCTTCTCCTTCTCCTTCTTCTGCTTCTTCTGATTCACCCTCCAGACATCACCTTCTCCTTCTCCTTATTCTGCTTCTTCTGAATCACCCTCCAGACTTCACCTTCTCCTTCTCCTTCTTCTGCTTCTTCTGATTCACCCTCCAGACTTCACCTTCTCCTTCTCCTTCTTCTACTTCTTCTGATTCACCCTCCAGACTTCACCTTCTCCATCTCCTTCTTCTGCTTCTTCTGATTCACCCTCCAGACTTCACCTTCTCCTTCTCCTTCGTCTACTTCTTCTGATTCACCCTCCAGACTACACCTTCTCCTTCTCCTTCTTCTACTTCTTCTGATTCACCCTCCAGACTTCACCTTCTCCTTCTCCTTCTTCTGTTTCTTCTGATTCACCCTCCAGACTTCACCTTCTCCTTCTCCTTCTTCTACTACTTCTGATTCACCCTCCAGACTTCACCTTCTCCTTCTCCTTCTTCTACTTCTTCTGATTCACCCTCCAGACTTCATCTTCTCCTTCTCCTTCTTCTGCTTCTTCTGATTCACCCTCCAGACTTCACCTTCTCCTTCTCCTTCTTCTGCTTCTTCTGATTCACCCTCCAGACTTCACCTTCTCCTTCTCCTTCTTCTACTTCTTCTGATTCACCCTCCAGACTTCACCTTCTCCTTCTCCTTCTTCTACTTCTTCTGATTCACCCTCCAGTCTTCACCTTCTCCTTCTCCTTCTTCTGTTTCTTCTGCTTCACCCTCCAGACTTCACCTTCTCCTTCTCTTTCTTCTGCTTCTTCTGATTCACCCTCCAGACTTCACCTTCTCCTTCTCCTTCTTCTGATTCTTCTGATTCACCCTCCAGACTTCACCTACTCCTTCTCCTTCTTCTGCTTCTTCTGATTCACCCTCCTGACTTCACCTTCTCCTTCTCCTTTTTCTACTTCTTCTGATTCACCCTCCTGACTTCAGCTTCTCCTTCTCCTTCTTCTACTTCTTCTGCTTCACCCTCCAGACTTCACCTTCTCCTTCTTCTACTTCTTCTGATTCACCCTCCAGACTTCACCTTCTCCTTCTCCTTATTCTGCTTCTTCTGATTCACCCTCCAGACTTCACCTTCTCCTTCTCCTTATTCTGCTTCTTCTGATTCACCCTCCAGACTTCACCTTCTCCTTCTCCTTCCTTTGCTTCTTCTGATTCACCCTCCAGACTTCACCTTCTCCTTCTCCTTCTTCTGATTCTTCTGATTCACCCTCCAGACTTCACCTTCTCCTTTTCCTTCGTCTACTTCTTCTGATTCACCCTCCAGACTACACCTTCTCCTTCTCCTTCTTCTACTTCTTCTGATTCACCCTCCAGACTTCACCTTCTCCTCCTCCTTCTTCTGTTTCTTCTGAGTCACCCTCCAGACTTCATCTTCTCCTTCTCCTTCTTCTACTTCTTCTGATTCACCCTCCAGACTTCACCTTCTCCTTCTCCTTCTTCTACTTCTTCTGATTCACCCTCCAGTCTTCACCTTCTCCTTCTCCTTCTTCTGTTTCTTCTGCTTCACCCTCCAGACTTCACCTTCTCCTTCTCTTTCTTCTGCTTCTTCTGATTCACCCTCCAGACTTCACCTTCTCCTTCTCCTTCTTCTGATTCTTCTGATTCACCCTCCAGACTTCACCTTCTCCTTCTCCTTCTTCTGCTTCTTCTGATTCACCCTCCTGACTTCACCTTCTCCTTCTCCTTCTTCTACTTCTTCTGATTCACCCTCCTGACTTCACCTTCTCCTTCTCCTTCTTCTACTTCTTCTGCTTCACCCTCCAGACTTCACCTTCTCCTTCTCCTTCTTCTACTTCTTCTGATTCACCCTCCAGACTTCACCTTCTCCTTCTCCTTCTTCTGCTTCTTCTGATTCACCCTCCAGACTTCACCTCCTCCTTCTCCTTATTCTGCTTCTTCTGATTCACCCTCCGGACTTCAACTTCTCCTTCTCCTTATTCTGCTTCTTCTGATTCACCCTCCAGACTTCACCTTCTCCTTCTCCTTATTCTGCTTCTTCTGATTCACCCTACAGACTTCACCTTCTCCTTCTCCTTCCTTTGCTTCTTCTGATTCACCCTCCAGACTTCACCTTCTCCTTCTCCTTCTTCTGATTCTTCTGCTTCACTCTCCTGACTTCACCTTCTCCTTCTCCTTCTTCTACTTCTTCTGATTCACCCTCCAGACTTCACCTACTACTTCTCCTTCTTCTGCTTCTTCTGATTCACCCTCCTGACTTCACCTTCTCCTTCTCCTTCTTCTGCTTCTTCTGATTCACCCTCCAGACTTCACCTTCTCCTTCTCCTTCTTCTGCTTCTTCTGATTCACCCTCCAGACTTCACCTTCTCCTTCTCCTTCTTCTGCTTCTTCTGATTCACCCTCCAGACCTCACCTTCTCCTTCTCCTTCTTCTACTTCTTCTGATTCACCCTCCAGACTTCATCTTCTCCTTCTCCTTCTTCTGCTTCTTCTGATTCACCCTCCAGACTTCACCTTCTCCTTCTCCTTCTTCTGCTTCTTCTGATTCACCCTCCAGACTTCACCTTCTCCTTCTCCTTCTTCTACTTCTTCTGATTCACCCTCCAGACTTCACCTTCTCCTTCTCCTTCTTCTACTTCTTCTGATTCACCCTCCAGTCTTCACCTTCTCGTTCTTCTGTTTCTTCTGCTTCACCCTCCAGACTTCACCTTCTCCTTCTCTTTCTTCTGCTTCTTCTGCTTCACCCTCCAGACCTCACCTTCTCCTTCTCCTTCTTCTGATTCTTCTGATTCACCCTCCAGACTTCACCTTCTCTATCTCCTTCTTCTGCTTCTTCTGATTCACCCTCCTGACTTCACCTTCTCCTTCTCCTTCTTCTACTTCTTCTGATTCACCCTCCTGACTTCACCTTCTCCTTCTCCTTCTTCTACTTCTTCTGCTTCACCCTCCAGACTTCACCTTCTCCTTCTCCTTCTTCTACTTCTTCTGATTCACCCTCCAGACTTCACCTTCTCCTTCTCCTTCTTCTGCTTCTTCTGATTCACCCTCCAGACTTCACCTTCTCCTTCTACTTATTCTGCTTCTTCTGATTCACCCTCCAGACTTCACCTTCTCCTTCTCCTTCTTCTGCTATTTCTGATTCACCCTCCAGACTTCACCTTCTGCTTCTCCTTCTTCTGCTTCTTCTGATTCACCCTCCAGACTTCACCTTCTCCTTCTCCTTCTTCTGCTTCTTCTGATTCACCCTCCAGACTTCACCTTCTCCTTCTCCTTCTTCTACTTCTTCTGATTCACCCTCCAGACTTCACCTTCTCCTTCTCCTTCTTCTGCTTCTTCTAATTCACCCTCCTGACTTCACCTTCTCCTTCTCCTTCTTCTACATCTTCTGATTCACCCTCCTGACTTCACCTTCTCCTTCTCCTTCTTCTACTTCTTCTGCTTCAACCTCCAGACTTCACCTTCTCCTTCTCCTTCTTCTACTTCTTCTGATTCACCCTCCAGACTTCACCTTCTCCTTCTCCTTCTTCTACTTCTTCTGATTCACCCTCCAGACTTCACCTTCTCCTTCTCCTTCTTCTGCTTCTTCTGAGTCACCCTCCAGACTTCACCTTCTCCTTCTCCTTATTCTGCTTCTTCTGAATCACCCTCCAGACTTCACCTTCTCCTTCTCCTTCTTCTGCTTCTTCTGATTCACCCTCCAGACTTCACCTTCTCATTCTCCTTCTTCTGCTTCTTCTGATTCACCCTCCAGACTTCACCTTCACCTTCTCCTTCTTCTGCTTCTTCTGATTCACCCTCCAGACTTCACCTTCTCCATCTCCTTCTTCTGCTTCTTCTGATTCACCCTCCAGACTTCACCTTCTCCTTCTCCTTCGTCTACTTCTTCTGATTCACCCTCCAGACTTCACCTTCTCCTTCTCCTTCTTCTGCTTCTTCTGATTCACCCTCCAGACTTCACCTTCTCCTTCTCCTTCTTCTACTTCTTCTGATTCACCCTCCAGACTTCACCTTCTCCTTCTCCTTCTTCTGATTCTTCTGATTCACCCTCCAGACTTCACCTTCTCCTTCTCCTTCTTCTGCTTCTTCTGATTCACCCTCCTGACTTCACCTTCTCCTTCTCCTTCTTCTACATCTTCTGATTCACCCTCCTGACTTCACCTTCTCCTTCTCCTTCTTCTACTTCTTCTGCTTCCCCCTCCAGACTTCACCTTCTCCTTCTCCTTCTTCTACTTCTTCTGATTCACCCTCCAGACTTCACCTTCTCCTTCTCCTTCTTCTACTTCTTCTGATTCACCCTCCAGACTTCACCTTCTCCTTCTCCTTCTTCTACTTCTTCTGATTCACCCTCCAGACTTCACCTTCTCCTTCTCCTTCTTCTGCTTCTTCAGATTCACCCTCCAGACATCACCTTCTCCTTCTCCTTATTCTGCTTTTTCTGAATCACCCTCCAGACTTCACCTTCTCCTTCTCCTTCTTCTGCTTCTTCTGATTCACCCTCCAGACTTCACCTTCTCCTTCTCCTTCTTCTGCTTCTTCTGATTCACCCTCCAGACTTCACCTTCTCCTTCTCCTTCTTCTACTTCTTCTGATTCACCCTCCAGACTTCACCTTCTCCATGTCCTTCTTCTGCTTCTTCTGATTCACCCTCCAGACTTCACCTTCTCCTTCTCCTTCTTCTGCTTCTTCTGATTCACCCTCCAGACTTCACCTTCTCCTTCTCCTTCTTCTGCTTCTTCTGATTCACCCTCCAGACTTCACCTTCTCCTTCTCCTTCTTCTGCTTCTTCTGATTCACCCTCCAGACTTCACCTTCTCCTTCTCCTTCGTCTACTTCTTCTGATTCACCCTCCAGACTACACCTTCTCCTTCTCCTTCTTCTACTTCTTCTGAATCACCCTCCAGACTTCACCTTCTCCTTCTCCTTCTTCTGCTTCTTCTGATTCACCCTCCAGACTTCACCTTCTCCTTCTCCTTCTTCTGCTTCTTCTGATTCACCCTCCAGACTTCACCTTCTCCTTCTCCTTCTACTACTTCTTCTGATTCACCCTCCAGACTTCACCTTCTCCATCTCCTTCTTCTGCTTCTTCTGATTCACCCTCCAGACTTCACCTTCTCCTTCTCCTTCGTCTACTTCTTCTGATTCACCCTCCAGACTACACCTTCTCCTTCTCCTTCTTCTACTTCTTCTGCTTCACCCTCCAGACTTCACCTTCTCCTTCTCTTTCTTCTGCTTCTTCTGATTCACCCTCCAGACTTCACCTTCTCCTTCTCCTTCTTCTGATTCTTCTGATTCACCCTCCAGACTTCACCTACTCCTTCTCCTTCTTCTGCTTCTTCTGATTCACCCTCCTGACTTCACCTTCTCCTTCTCCTTCTTCTACTTCTTCTGATTCACCCTCCTGACTTCAGCTTCTCCTTCTCCTTCTTCTACTTCTTCTGCTTCACCCTCCAGACTTCACCTTCTCCTTCTCCTTCTTCTACTTCTTCTGATTCACCCTCCAGACTTCACCTTCTCCTTCTCCTTATTCTGCTTCTTCTGATTCACCCTCCAGACTTCACCTTCTCCTTCTCCTTATTCTGCTTCTTCTGATTCACCCTCCAGACTTCACCTTCTCCTTCTCCTTCCTTTGCTTCTTCTGATTCACCCTCCAGACTTCACCTTCTCCTTCTCCTTCTTCTGATTCTTCTGATTCACCCTCCAGACTTCACCTTCTCCTTCTCCATCTTCTGCTTCTTCTGATTCACCCTCCTGACTTCACCTTCTCCTTCTCCTTCTTCTACTTCTTCTGATTCACCCTCCTGACTTCACCTTCTCCTTCTCCATCTTCCACTTCTTCTGCTTCACCCTCCAGACTTCAACTTCTCCTTCTCCTTCATCTACTTCATCTGATTCACCCTCCAGACTTCACCTTCTCCTTCTCCTTCTTCTGCTTCTTCTGATTCACCCTCCAGACTTCACCTTCTCCTTCTCCTTCTTCTGCTTCTTCTGATTCACCCTCCAGACTTCACCTTCTCCTTCTCCTTCTTCTACTTCTTCTGATTCACCCTCCAGACTTCACCTTCTCCTTCTCCTTCTTCTGCTTCTTCTGATTCACCCTCCAGACTTCACCTTCTCCTTCTCCTTCGTCTACTTCTTCTGATTCACCCTCCAGACTACACCTTCTCCTTCTCCTTCTTCTACTTCTTCTGATTCACCCTCCAGACTTCACCTTCTCCTCCTCCTTCTTCTGTTTCTTCTGAGTCACCCTCCAGACTTCATCTTCTCCTTCTCCTTCTTCTACTTCTTCTGATTCACCCTCCAGACTTCACCTTCTCCTTCTCCTTCTTCTACTTCTTCTGATTCACCCTCCAGTCTTCACCTTCTCCTTCTCCTTCTTCTGTTTCTTCTGCTTCACCCTCCAGACTTCACCTTCTCCTTCTCTTTCTTCTGCTTCTTCTGATTCACCCTCCAGACTTCACCTTCTCCTTCACCTTCTTCTGATTCTTCTGATTCACCCTCCAGACTTCACCTTCTCCTTCTCCTTCTTCTGCTTCTTCTGATTCACCCTCCTGACTTCACCTTCTCCTTCTCCTTCTTCTACTTCTTCTGATTCACCCTCCTGACTTCACCTTCTCCTTCTCCTTCTTCTACTTCTTCTGCTTCACCCTCCAGACTTCACCTTCTCCTTCTCCTTCTTCTACTTCTTCTGATTCACCCTCCAGACTTCACCTTCTCCTTCTCCTTCTTCTACTTCTTCTGATTCACCCTCCAGTCTTCACCTTCTCCTTCTCCTTCTTCTGTTTCTTCTGCTTCACCCTCCAGACTTCACCTTCTCCTTCTCTTTCTTCTGCTTCTTCTGATTCACCCTCCAGACTTCACCTTCTCCTTCTCCTTCTTCTGATTCTTCTGATTCACCCTCCAGACTTCACCTTCTCCTTCTCCTTCTTCTGCTTCTTCTGATTCACCCTCCAGACATCACCTCCTCCTTCTCCTTATTCTGCTTCTTCTGATTCACCCTCCAGACTTCAACTTCTCCTTCTCCTTATTCTGCTTCTTCTGATTCACCCTCCAGACTTCACCTTCTCCTTCTCCTTATTCTGCTTCTTCTGATTCACCCTCCAGACTTCACCTTCTCCTTCTCCTTCCTTTGCTTCTTCTGATTCACCCTCCAGACTTCACCTTCTCCTTCTCCTTCTTCTGATTCTTCTGCTTCACTCTCCTGACTTCACCTTCTCCTTCTCCTTCTTCTACTTCTTCTGATTCACCCTCCAGACTTCACCTACTCCTTCTCCTTCTTCTGCTTCTTCTGATTCACCCTCCTGACTTCACCTTCTCCTTCTCCTTCTTCTGCTTCTTCTGATTCACCCTCCAGACTTCACCTTCTCCTTCTCCTTCTTCTGCTTCTTCTGATTCACCCTCCAGACTTCACCTTCTCCTTCTCCTTCTTCTGCTTCTTCTGATTCACCCTCCAGACCTCACCTTCTCCTTCTCCTTCTTCTACTTCTTCTGATTCACCCTCCAGACTTCATCTTCTCCTTTTCCTTCTTCTGCTTCTTCTGATTCACCCTCCAGACTTCACCTTCTCCTTCTCCTTCTTCTGCTTCTTCTGATTCACCCTCCAGACTTCACCTTCTCCTTCTCCTTCTTCTACTTCTTCTGATTCACCCTCCAGACTTCACCTTCTCCTTCTCCTTCTTCTACTTCTTCTGATTCACCCTCCAATCTTCACCTTCTCCTTCTCCTTCTTCTGTTTCTTTTGCTTCACCCTCCAGACTTCACCTTCTCCTTCTCTTTCTTCTGCTTCTTCTGCTTCACCCTCCAGACTTCACCTTCTCCTTCTCCTTCTTCTGATTCTTCTGATTCACCCTCCAGACTTCACCTTCTCTATCTCCTTCTTCTGCTTCTTCTGATTCACCCTCCTGACTTCACCTTCTCCTTCTCCTTCTTCTACTTCTTCTGATTCACCCTCCTGACTTCACCTTCTCCTTCTCCTTCTTCTACTTCTTCTGATTCACCCTCCAGACTTCACCTACTCCTTCTCCTTCTTCTGCTTCTTCTGATTCACCCTCCTGACTTCACCTTCTCCTTCTCCTTCTTCTGCTTCTTCTGATTCACCCTCCAGACTTCACCTTCTCCTTCTCCTTCTTCTGCTTCTTCTGATTCACCCTCCAGACTTCACCTTCTCCTTCTCCTTCTTCTGCTTCTTCTGATTCACCCTCCAGACCTCACCTTCTCCTTCTCCTTCTTCTACTTCTTCTGATTCACCCTCCAGACTTCACCTTCTCCTTCTCCTTCTTCTACTTCTTCTGATTCACCCTCCAATCTTCACCTTCTCCTTCTCCTTCTTCTGCTTCTTCTGATTCACCCTCCAGACTTCACCTTCTCCTTCTACTTATTCTGCTTCTTCTGATTCACCCTCCAGACTTCACCTTCTCCTTCTCCTTCTTCTGCTATTTCTGATTCACCCTCCAGACTTCACCTTCTGCTTCTCCTTCTTCTGCTTCTTCTGATTCACCCTCCAGACTTAACCTTCTCCTTCTCCTTCTTCTGCTTCTTCTGATTCACCCTCCAGACTTCACCTTCTCCTTCTCCTTCTTCTACTTCTTCTGATTCACCCTCCAGACTTCACCTTCTCCTTCTCCTTCTTCTGCTTCTTCCAATTCACCCTCCTGACTTCACCTTCTCCTTCTCCTTCTTCTACATCTTCTGATTCACCCTCCTGACTTCACCTTCTCCTTCTCCTTCTTCTACTTCTTCTGCTTCAACCTCCAGACTTCACCTTCTCCTTCTCCTTCTTCTACTTCTTCTGATTCACCCTCCAGACTTCACCTTCTCCTTCTCCTTCTTCTACTTCTTCTGATTCACCCTCCAGACTTCACCTTCTCCTTCTCCTTCTTCTACTTCTTCTGATTCACCCTCCAGACTTCACCTTCTCCTTCTCCTTCTTCTGCTTCTTCTGAGTCACCCTCCAGACTTCACCTTCTCCTTCTCCTTATTCTGCTTCTTCTGATTCACCCTCCAGACTTCACCTTCTCCTTCTCCTTCTTCTGCTTCTTCTGATTCACCCTCCAGACTTCACCTTCTCATTCTCCTTCTTCTGCTTCTTCTGATTCACCCTCCAGACTTCACCTTCACCTTCTCCTTCTTCTACTTCTTCTGATTCACCCTCCAGACTTCACCTTCTCCATATCCTTCTTCTGCTTCTTCTGATTCACCCTCCAGACTTCACCTTCTCCTTTCTCCTTCGTCTACTTCTTCTGATTCACCCTCCAGACTTCACCTTCTCCTTCTCCTTCTTCTGCTTCTTCTGATTCACCCTCCAGACTTCACCTTCTCCTTCTCCTTCTTCTACTTCTTCTGATTCACCCTCCAGACTTCACCTTCTCCTTCTCCTTCTTCTGATTCTTCTGATTCACCCTCCAGACTTCACCTTCTCCTTCTCCTTCTTCTGCTTCTTCTGATTCACCCTCCTGACTTCACCTTCTCCTTCTCCTTCTTCTACAACTTCTGATTCACCCTCCTGACTTCACCTTCTCCTTCTCCTTTTCTACTTCTTCTGCTTCCCCCTCCAGACTTCACCTTCTCCTTCTCCTTCTTCTACTTCTTCTGATTCACCCTCCAGACTTCACCTTCTCCTTCTCCTTCTTCTACTTCTTCTGATTCACCCTCCAGACTTCACCTTCTCCTTCTCCTTCTTCTACTTCTTCTGATTCACCCTCCAGACTTCACCTTCTCCTTCTCCTTCTTCTGCTTCTTCAGATTCACCCTCCAGACATCACCTTCTCCTTCTCCTTATTCTGCTTCTTCTGAATCACCCTCCAGACTTCACCTTCTCCTTCTCCTTCTTCTGCTTCTTCTGATTCACCCTCCAGACTTCACCTTCTCCTTCTCCTTCTTCTGCTTCTTCTGATTCACCCTCCAGACTTCACCTTCTCCTTCTCCTTCTTCTACTTCTTCTGATTCACCCTCCAAACTTCACCTTCTCCATCTCCTTCTTCTGCTTCTTCTGATTCACCCTCCAGACTTCACCTTCTCCTTCTCCTTCGTCTACTTCTTCTGATTCACCCTCCAGACTACACCTTCTCCTTCTCCTTCTTCTACTTCTTCTGATTCACCCTCCAGACTTCACCTTCTCCTTCTCCTTCTTCTGTTTCTTCTGATTCACCCTCCAGTCTTCACCTTCTCCTTCTCCTTCTTCTACTACTTCTGATTCACCCTCCAGACTTCACCTTCTCCTTCTCCTTCTTCTACTTCTTCTGATTCACCCTCCAGACTTCATCTTCTCCTTCTCCTTCTTCTGCTTCTTCTGATTCACCCTCCAGACTTCACCTTCTCCTTCTCCTTCTTCTGCTTCTTCTGATTCACCCTCCAGACTTCACCTTCTCCTTCTCCTTCTTCTACTTCTTCTGATTCACCCTCCAGACTTCACCTTCTCCTTCTCCTTCTTCTACTTCTTCTGATTCACCCTCCAGTCTTCACCTTCTCATTTTCCTTCTTCTGTTTCTTCTGCTTCACCCTCCAGACTTCACCTTCTCCTTCTCTTTCTTCTGCTTCTTCTGATTCACCCTCCAGACTTCACCTTCTCCTTCTCCTTCTTCTGATTCTTCTGATTCACCCTCCAGACTTCACCTTCTCCTTCTCCTTCTTCTGCTTCTTCTGATTCACCCTCCTGACTTCACCTTCTCCTTCTCCTTCTTCTACTTCTTCTGATTCACCCTCCTGACTTCACCTTCTCCTTCTCCTTCTTCTACTTCTTCTGCTTCACCCTCCAGACTTCACCTTCTCCTTCTCCTTCTTCTACTTCTTCTGATTCAACCTCCAGACTTCATCTTCTCCTTCTCCTTCTTCTGCTTCTTCTGATTCACCCTCCAGACTTCACCTTCTCATTCTCCTTCTTCTGCTTCTTCTGCTGCGCCCTCCAGACTTCACCTTCTCATTCTCCTTCTTCTGCTTCTTCTGCTTCACACTCCAGACTTCACCTTCTCCTACTCCTTCTTCTGCTTCTTCTGCTGCGCCCTCCAGGCTTCACCTTCTCCTTCTCCTTCTTCTGCTTCTTCTGCTTCACCGTCCTGACTTCACCTTCTCCTTCTCCTTCTTCTACCTCTTCTGCTACACCCCCCTGACTTCACCTGCTCCTTCTCCTTCTTCTGCTTCTTCTGATTCACCCTCCTAACTTCACCTTCTCCTTCTCCTTATTCTGCTTCTTCTGATTCACCCTCCTGACTTCACCTTCTCCTTCTCCTTCTTCTGCTTCTTCTGATTCACCTTCCAGACTTCACCTTCTCCTTCTCCTTCTTCTGCTTCTTCTGATTCACCCTCCAGACTTCACCTTCTCCTTCTCCTTCTTCTGCTTCTTCTGATTCACCCTCCAGACCTCACCTTCTCCTTCTCCTTCTTCTACTTCTTCTGATTCACCCTCCAGACTTCACCTTCTCCTTCTCCTTCCTTTGCTTCTTCTGATTCACCCTCCAGACTTCACCTTCTCCTTCTCCTTCTTCTGATTCTTCTGCTTCACTCTCCTGACTTCACCTTCTCCTTCTCCTTCTTCTACTTCTTCTGATTCACCCTCCAGACTTCACCTACTCCTTCTCCTTCTTCTGCTTCTTCTGATTCACCCTCCTGACTTCACCTTCTCCTTCTCCTTCTTCTGCTTCTTCTGATTCACCCTCCAGACTTCACCTTCTCCTTCTCCTTCTTCTGCTTCTTCTGATTCACCCTCCAGACTTCACCTTCTCCTTCTCCTTCTTCTGCTTCTTCTGATTCACCCTCCAGACCTCACCTTCTCCTTCTCCTTCTTCTACTTCTTCTGATTCACCCTCCAGACTTCATCTTCTCCTTTTCCTTCTTCTGCTTCTTCTGATTCACCCTCCAGACTTCACCTTCTCCTTCTCCTTCTTCTGCTTCTTCTGATTCACCCTCCAGACTTCACCTTCTCCTTCTCCTTCTTCTACTTCTTCTGATTCACCCTCCAGACTTCACCTTCTCCTTCTCCTTCTTCTACTTCTTCTGATTCACCCTCCAATCTTCACCTTCTCCTTCTCCTTCTTCTGTTTCTTTTGCTTCACCCTCCAGACTTCACCTTCTCCTTCTCTTTCTTCTGCTTCTTCTGCTTCACCCTCCAGACTTCACCTTCTCCTTCTCCTTCTTCTGATTCTTCTGATTCACCCTCCAGACTTCACCTTCTCTATCTCCTTCTTCTGCTTCTTCTGATTCACCCTCCTGACTTCACCTTCTCCTTCTCCTTCTTCTACTTCTTCTGATTCACCCTCCTGACTTCACCTTCTCCTTCTCCTTCTTCTACTTCTTCTGATTCACCCTCCAGACTTCACCTACTCCTTCTCCTTCTTCTGCTTCTTCTGATTCACCCTCCTGACTTCACCTTCTCCTTCTCCTTCTTCTGCTTCTTCTGATTCACCCTCCAGACTTCACCTTCTCCTTCTCCTTCTTCTGCTTCTTCTGATTCACCCTCCAGACTTCACCTTCTCCTTCTCCTTCTTCTGCTTCTTCTGATTCACCCTCCAGACCTCACCTTCTCCTTCTCCTTCTTCTACTTCTTCTGATTCACCCTCCAGACTTCACCTTCTCCTTCTCCTTCTTCTACTTCTTCTGATTCACCCTCCAATCTTCACCTTCTCCTTCTCCTTCTTCTGCTTCTTCTGATTCACCCTCCAGACTTCACCTTCTCCTTCTACTTATTCTGCTTCTTCTGATTCACCCTCCAGACTTCACCTTCTCCTTCTCCTTCTTCTGCTATTTCTGATTCACCCTCCAGACTTCACCTTCTGCTTCTCCTTCTTCTGCTTCTTCTGATTCACCCTCCAGACTTCACCTTCTCCTTCTCCTTCTTCTGCTTCTTCTGATTCACCCTCCAGACTTCACCTTCTCCTTCTCCTTCTTCTACTTCTTCTGATTCACCCTCCAGACTTCACCTTCTCCTTCTCCTTCTTCTGCTTCTTCCAATTCACCCTCCTGACTTCACCTTCTCCTTCTCCTTCTTCTACATCTTCTGATTCACCCTCCTGACTTCACCTTCTCCTTCTCCTTCTTCTACTTCTTCTGCTTCAACCTCCAGACTTCACCTTCTCCTTCTCCTTCTTCTACTTCTTCTGATTCACCCTCCAGACTTCACCTTCTCCTTCTCCTTCTTCTACTTCTTCTGATTCACCCTCCAGACTTCACCTTCTCCTTCTCCTTCTTCTACTTCTTCTGATTCACCCTCCAGACTTCACCTTCTCCTTCTCCTTCTTCTGCTTCTTCTGAGTCACCCTCCAGACTTCACCTTCTCCTTCTCCTTATTCTGCTTCTTCTGATTCACCCTCCAGACTTCACCTTCTCCTTCTCCTTCTTCTGCTTCTTCTGATTCACCCTCCAGACTTCACCTTCTCATTCTCCTTCTTCTGCTTCTTCTGATTCACCCTCCAGACTTCACCTTCACCTTCTCCTTCTTCTACTTCTTCTGATTCACCCTCCAGACTTCACCTTCTCCATATCCTTCTTCTGCTTCTTCTGATTCACCCTCCAGACTTCACCTTCTCCTTCTCCTTCGTCTACTTCTTCTGATTCACCCTCCAGACTTCACCTTCTCCTTCTCCTTCTTCTGCTTCTTCTGATTCACCCTCCAGACTTCACCTTCTCCTTCTCCTTCTTCTACTTCTTCTGATTCACCCTCCAGACTTCACCTTCTCCTTCTCCTTCTTCTGATTCTTCTGATTCACCCTCCAGACTTCACATTCTCCTTCTCCTTCTTCTGCTTCTTCTGATTCACCCTCCTGACTTCACCTTCTCCTTCTCCTTCTTCTACATCTTCTGATTCACCCTCCTGACTTCACCTTCTCCTTCTCCTTTTCTACTTCTTCTGCTTCCCCCTCCAGACTTCACCTTCTCCTTCTCCTTCTTCTACTTCTTCTGATTCACCCTCCAGACTTCACCTTCTCCTTCTCCTTCTTCTACTTCTTCTGATTCACCCTCCAGACTTCACCTTCTCCTTCTCCTTCTTCTACTTCTTCTGATTCACCCTCCAGACTTCACCTTCTCCTTCTCCTTCTTCTGCTTCTTCAGATTCACCCTCCAGACATCACCTTCTCCTTCTCCTTATTCTGCTTCTTCTGAATCACCCTCCAGACTTCACCTTCTCCTTCTCCTTCTTCTGCTTCTTCTGATTCACCCTCCAGACTTCACCTTCTCCTTCTCCTTCTTCTGCTTCTTCTGATTCACCCTCCAGACTTCACCTTCTCCTTCTCCTTCTTCTACTTCTTCTGATTCACCCTCCAAACTTCACCTTCTCCATCTCCTTCTTCTGCTTCTTCTGATTCACCCTCCAGACTTCACCTTCTCCTTCTCCTTCGTCTACTTCTTCTGATTCACCCTCCAGACTACACCTTCTCCTTCTCCTTCTTCTACTTCTTCTGATTCACCCTCCAGACTTCACCTTCTCCTTCTCCTTCTTCTGTTTCTTCTGATTCACCCTCCAGTCTTCACCTTCTCCTTCTCCTTCTTCTACTACTTCTGATTCACCCTCCAGACTTCACCTTCTCCTTCTCCTTCTTCTACTTCTTCTGATTCACCCTCCAGACTTCATCTTCTCCTTCTCCTTCTTCTGCTTCTTCTGATTCACCCTCCAGACTTCACCTTCTCCTTCTCCTTCTTCTGCTTCTTCTGATTCACCCTCCAGACTTCACCTTCTCCTTCTCCTTCTTCTACTTCTTCTGATTCACCCTCCAGACTTCACCTTCTCCTTCTCCTTCTTCTACTTCTTCTGATTCACCCTCCAGTCTTCACCTTCTCATTTTCCTTCTTCTGTTTCTTCTGCTTCACCCTCCAGACTTCACCTTCTCCTTCTCTTTCTTCTGCTTCTTCTGATTCACCCTCCAGACTTCACCTTCTCCTTCTCCTTCTTCTGATTCTTCTGATTCACCCTCCAGACTTCACCTTCTCCTTCTCCTTCTTCTGCTTCTTCTGATTCACCCTCCTGACTTCACCTTCTCCTTCTCCTTCTTCTACTTCTTCTGATTCACCCTCCTGACTTCACCTTCTCCTTCTCCTTCTTCTACTTCTTCTGCTTCACCCTCCAGACTTCACCTTCTCCTTCTCCTTCTTCTACTTCTTCTGATTCAACCTCCAGACTTCATCTTCTCCTTCTCCTTCTTCTGCTTCTTCTGATTCACCCTCCAGACTTCACCTTCTCATTCTCCTTCTTCTGCTTCTTCTGCTGCGCCCTCCAGACTTCACCTTCTCATTCTCCTTCTTCTGCTTCTTCTGCTTCACACTCCAGACTTCACCTTCTCCTACTCCTTCTTCTGCTTCTTCTGCTGCGCCCTCCAGGCTTCACCTTCTCCTTCTCCTTCTTCTGCTTCTTCTGCTTCACCGTCCTGACTTCACCTTCTCCTTCTCCTTCTTCTACCTCTTCTGCTACACCCCCCTGACTTCACCTGCTCCTTCTCCTTCTTCTGCTTCTTCTGATTCACCCTCCTAACTTCACCTTCTCCTTCTCCTTATTCTGCTTCTTCTGATTCACCCTCCTGACTTCACCTTCTCCTTCTCCTTCTTCTGCTTCTTCTGATTCACCTTCCAGACTTCACCTTCTCCTTCTCCTTCTTCTGCTTCTTCTGATTCACCCTCCAGACTTCACCTTCTCCTTCTCCTTCTTCTGCTTCTTCTGATTCACCCTCCAGACCTCACCTTCTCCTTCTCCTTCTTCTACTTCTTCTGATTCACCCTCCAGACTTCATCTTCTCCTTCTCCTTCTTCTGCTTCTTCTGATTCACCCTCCAGACTTCACCTTCTCCTTCTCCTTCTTCTGGTTCTTCTGATTCAACCTCCAGACTTCACCTTCTCCTTCTCCTTCTTCTACTTCTTCTGATTCACCCTCCAAGCTTCACCTTCTCCTTCTCCTTCTTCTACTTCTTCTGATTCACCCTCCAGTCTTCACCTTCTCCTTCTCCTTCTTCTGTTTCTTCTGCTTCACCCTCCAGACTTCACCTTCTCCTTCTCTTTCTTCTGCTTCTTCTGCTTCACCCTCCAGACTTCACCTTCTCCTTCTCCTTCTTCTGATTCTTCTGATTCACCCTCCAGACTTCACCTTCTCTATCTCCTTCTTCTGCTTCTTCTGATCCACCCTCCTGACTTCACCTTCTCCTTCTCCTTCTTCTACTTCTTCTGATTCACCCTCCTGACTTCACCTTCTCCTTCTCCTTCTTCTACTTCTTCTGCTTCACCCTGCAGACTTCACCTTCTCCTTCTCCTTCTTCTACTTCTTCTGATTCACCCTCCAGACTTCACCTTCTCCTTCTCCTTCTTCTGCTTCTTCTGATTCACCCTCCAGACTTAACAATCTCCTTCTCCTTATTCTGCTTCTTCTGATTCACCCTCCAGACTTCACCTTCTCCTTCTCCTTCTTCTGCTTCTTCTGATTCACCCTCCAGACTTCACCTTCTCCTTCTCCTTCTTCTGCTTCTTCTGATTCACCCTCCAGACTTCACCTTCTCCTTCTCCTTCTTCTACTTCTTCTGATTCACCCTCCAGACTTCACCTTCTCCTTCTCCTTCTTCTGCTTCTTCTGATTCACCCTCCTGACTTCACCTTCTCCTTCTCCTTCTTCTACATCTTCTGATTCACCCTCCTGACTTCACCTTCTCCTTCTCCATCTTCTACTTCCTCTGCTTCACCCTCCAGACTTCAACTTCTCCTTCTCCTTCTTCTACTTCTTCTGATTCACCCTCCAGACTTCACCTTCTCCTTCTCCTTCTTTTGCTTCTTCTGATTCACCCTCCAGACTTCACCTTCTCCTTCTCCTTCTTCTGCTTCTTCCGATTCACCCTCCAGACTTCACCTTCTCCTTCTCCTTCTTCTACTTCATCTGATTCACCCTCCAGACTTCACCTTCTCCTTCTCCTTCTTCTGCTTCTTCTGATTCACCCTCCAGACTTCACCTTCTCCTTCTCCTTCGTCTACTTCTTCTGATTCACCCTCCAGACTACACCTTCTCCTTCTCCTTCTTCTACTTCTTCTGATTCACCCTCCAGACTTCACCTTCTCCTTCTCCTTCTTCTGTTTCTTCTGATTCACCCTCCAGACTTCATGTTCTCCTTCTCCTTCTTCTACTTCTTCTGATTCACCCTCCAGACTTCACCTTCTCCTTCTCCTTCTTCTACTTCTTCTGATTCACCCTCCAGACTTCATCTTCTCCTTCTCCTTCTTCTGCTTCTTCTGATTCACCCTCCAGACTTCACCTTCTCCTTCTCCTTCTTCTGCTTCTTCTGATTCACCCTCCAGACTTCAACTTCTCCTTCTCCTTCTTCTACTTCTTCTGATTCACCCTCCAGACTTCACCTTCTCCTTCTCCTTCTTCAACTTCTTCTGATTCACCCTCCAGTCTTCACCTTCTCCTTCTCCTTCTTCTGTTTCTTCTGCTTCACCCTCCAGACTTCACCTTCTCCTTCTCCTTCTTCTGCTTCTTCTGATTCACCCTCCTGACTTCACCTTCTCCTTCTCCTTCTTCTACATCTTCTGATTCACCCTCCTGACTTCACCTTCTCCTTCTCCTTCTTCTACTTCTTCTGCTCCCCCCTCCAAACTTCACCTTCTCCTTCTCCTTCTTCTACTTCTTCTGATTCACCCTCCAGACTTCACCTTCTCCTTCTCCTTCTTCTACTTCTTCTGATTCACCCTCCAGACTTCACCTTCTCCTTCTCATTCTTCTACTTCTTCTGATTCACCCTCCAGACTTCACCTTCTCCTTCTCCTTCTTCTGCTTCTTCAGATTCACCCTCCAGACATCACCTTCTCCTTCTCCTTATTCTGCTTCTTCTGAATCACCCTCCAGACTTCACCTTCTCCTTCTCCTTCTTCTGCTTCTTCTGATTCACCCTCCAGACTTCACCTTCTCCTTCTCCTTCTTCTGCTTCTTCTGATTCACCCTCCAGACTTCACCTTCTCCTTCTCCTTCTTCTACTTCTTCTGATTCACCCTCCAGACTTCACCTTCTCCATCTCCTTCTTCTGCTTCTTCTGATTCACCCTCCAGACTTCACCTTCTCCTTCTCCTTCGTCTACTTCTTCTGATTCACCCTCCAGACTACACCTTCTCCTTCTCCTTCTTCTACTTCTTCTGATTCACCCTCCAGACTTCACCTTCTCCTTCTCCTTCTTCTGTTTCTTCTGATTCACCCTCCAGACTTCACCTTCTCCTTCTCCTTCTTCTACTACTTCTGATTCACCCTCCAGACTTCACCTTCTCCTTCTCCTTCTTCTACTTCTTCTGATTCACCCTCCAGACTTCATCTTCTCCTTCTCCTTCTTCTGCTTCTTCTGATTCACCCTCCAGACTTCACCTTCTCCTTCTCCTTCTTCTGCTTCTTCTGATTCACCCTCCAGACTTCACCTTCTCCTTCTCCTTCTTCTACTTCTTCTGATTCACCCTCCAGACTTCACCTTCTCCTTCTCCTTCTTCTACTTCTTCTGATACACCCTCCAGTCTTCACCTTCTCCTTCTCCTTCTTCTGTTTCTTCTGCTTCACCCTCCAGACTTCACCTTCTCCTTCTCTTTCTTCTGCTTCTTCTGATTCACCCTCCAGACTTCACCTTCTCCTTCTCCTTCTTCTGATTCTTCTGATTCACCCTCCAGACTTCACCTTCTCCTTCTCCTTCTTCTGCTTCTTCTGATTCACCCTCCTGACTTCATCTTCTCCTTCTCCTTCTTCTACTTCTTCTGATTCACCCTCCTGACTTCACCTTCTCCTTCTCCTTCTTCTACTTCTTCTGCTTCACCCTCCAGACTTCACCTTCTCCTTCTCCTTCTTCTACTTCTTCTGATTCAACCTCCAGACTTCACCTTCTCCTTCTCCTTCTTCTGCTTCTTCTGATTCACCCTCCAGACTTCACCTTCTCATTCTCCTTCTTCTGCTTCTTCTGCTGCGCCCTCCAGACTTCACCTTCTCCTTCTCCTTCTTCTGCTTCTTCTGCTTCACACTCCAGACTTCACCTTCTCCTACTCCTTCTTCTGCTTCTTCTGCTGCGCCCTCCAGGCTTCACCTTCTCCTTCTCCTTCTTCTGCTTCTTCTGCTTCACCGTCCTGACTTCACCTTCTCCTTCTCCTTCTTCTACTTCTTCTGCTACATCCCCCTGACTTCACCTGCTCCTTCTCCTTCTTCTGCTTCTTCTGATTCACCCTCCTAACTTCACCTTCTCCTTCTCCTTATTCTGCTTCTTCTGATTCACCCTCCTGACTTCACCTTCTCCTTCTCCTTCTTCTGCTTCTTCTGATTCACCTTCCAGACTTCACCTTCTCCTTCTCCTTCTTCTGCTTCTTCTGATTCACCCTCCAGACTTCACCTTCTCCTTCTCCTTCTTCTGCTTCTTCTGATTCACCCTCCAGACCTCACCTTCTCCTTCTCCTTCTTCTACTTCTTCTGATTCACCCTCCAGACTTCATCTTCTCCTTCTCCTTCTTCTGCTTCTTCTGATTCACCCTCCAGACTTCACCTTCTCCTTCTCCTTCTTCTGCTTCTTCTGATTCACCCTCCAGACTTCACCTTCTCCTTCTCCTTCTTCTACTTCTTCTGATTCACCCTCCAGACTTCACCTTCTCCTTCTCCTTCTTCTACTTCTTCTGATTCACCCTCCAGTCTTCACCTTCTCCTTCTCCTTCTTCTGTTTCTTCTGCTTCACCCTCCAGACTTCACCTTCTCCTTCTCTTTCTTCTGCTTCTTCTGCTTCACCCTCCAGACTTCACCTTCTCCTTCTCCTTCTTCTGATTCTTCTGATTCACCCTCCAGACTTCACCTTCTCTATCTCCTTCTTCTGCTTCTTCTGATTCACCCTCCTGACTTCACCTTCTCCTTCTCCTTCTTCTACTTCTTCTGATTCAGCCTCCTGACTTCACCTTCTCCTTCTCCTTCTTCTACTTCTTCTGCTTCACCCTGCAGACTTCACCTTCTCCTTCTCCTTCTTCTACTTCTTCTGATTCACCCTCCAGACTTCACCTTCTCCTTCTCCTTCTTCTGCTTCTTCTGATTCACCCTCCAGACTTAATCATCTCCTTCTCCTTATTCTGCTTCTTCTGATTCACCCTCCAGACTTCACCTTCTCCTTCTCCTTCTTCTGCTTCTTCTGATTCACCCTCCAGACTTCACCTTCTCCTTCTCCTTCTTCTGCTTCTTCTGATTCACCCTCCAGACTTCACCTTCTCCTTCTCCTTCTTCTACTTCTTCTGATTCACCCTCCAGACTTCACCTTCTCCTTCTCCTTCTTCTGCTTCTTCTGATTCACCCTCCTGACTTCACCTTCTCCTTCTCCTTCTTCTACATCTTCTGATTCACCCTCCTGACTTCACCTTCTCCTTCTCCATCTTCTACTTCCTCTGCTTCACCCTCCAGACTTCAACTTCTCCTTCTCCTTCTTCTACTTCTTCTGATTCACCCTCCAGACTTCACCTTCTCCTTCTCCTTCTTCTGCTTCTTCTGATTCACCCTCCAGACTTCACCTTCTCCTTCTCCTTCTTCTGCTTCTTCCGATTCACCCTCCAGACTTCACCTTCTCCTTCTCCTTCTTCTACTTCATCTGATTCACCCTCCAGACTTCACCTTCTCCTTCTCCTTCTTCTGCTTCTTCTGATTCACCCTCCAGACTTCACCTTCTCCTTCTCCTTCGTCTACTTCTTCTGATTCACCCTCCAGACTACACCTTCTCCTTCTCCTTCTTCTACTTCTTCTGATTCACCCTCCAGACTTCACCTTCTCCTTCTCCTTCTTCTGTTTCTTCTGATTCACCCTCCAGACTTCATGTTCTCCTTCTCCTTCTTCTACTTCTTCTGATTCACCCTCCAGACTTCACCTTCTCCTTCTCCTTCTTCTACTTCTTCTGATTCACCCTCCAGACTTCATCTTCTCCTTCTCCTTCTTCTGCTTCTTCTGATTCACCCTCCAGACTTCACCTTCTCCTTCTCCTTCTTCTGCTTCTTCTGATTCACCCTCCAGACTTCAACTTCTCCTTCTCCTTCTTCTACTTCTTCTGATTCACCCTCCAGACTTCACCTTCTCCTTCTCCTTCTTCTACTTCTTCTGATTCACCCTCCAGTCTTCACCTTCTCCTTCTCCTTCTTCTGTTTCTTCTGCTTCACCCTCCAGACTTCACCTTCTCCTTCTCCTTCTTCTGCTTCTTCTGATTCACCCTCCAGACTTCACCTTCTCCTTCTCCTTCTTCTACTTCTTCTGATTCACCCTCCAGACTTCACCTTCTCCTTCTCCTTCTTCTACTTCTTCTGATTCACCCTCCAGTCTTCACCTTCTCCTTCTCCTTCTTCTGTTTCTTCTGCTTCACCCTCCAGACTTCACCTTCTCCTTCTCTTTCTTCTGCTTCTTCTGATTCACCCTCCAGACTTCACCTTCTCCTTCTCCTTCTTCTGATTCTTCTGATTCACCCTCCAGACTTCACCTTCTCCTTCTCCTTCTTCTGCTTCTTCTGATTCACCCTCCTGACTTCATCTTCTCCTTCTCCTTCTTCTACTTCTTCTGATTCACCCTCCTGACTTCACCTTCTCCTTCTCCTTCTTCTACTTCTTCTGCTTCACCCTCCAGACTTCACCTTCTCCTTCTCCTTCTTCTACTTCTTCTGATTCAACCTCCAGACTTCACCTTCTCCTTCTCCTTCTTCTGCTTCTTCTGATTCACCCTCCAGACTTCACCTTCTCATTCTCCTTCTTCTGCTTCTTCTGCTGCGCCCTCCAGACTTCACCTTCTCCTTCTCCTTCTTCTGCTTCTTCTGCTTCACACTCCAGACTTCACCTTCTCCTACTCCTTCTTCTGCTTCTTCTGCTGCGCCCTCCAGGCTTCACCTTCTCCTTCTCCTTCTTCTGCTTCTTCTGCTTCACCGTCCTGACTTCACCTTCTCCTTCTCCTTCTTCTACTTCTTCTGCTACATCCCCCTGACTTCACCTGCTCCTTCTCCTTCTTCTGCTTCTTCTGATTCACCCTCCTAACTTCACCTTCTCCTTCTCCTTATTCTGCTTCTTCTGATTCACCCTCCTGACTTCACCTTCTCCTTCTCCTTCTTCTGCTTCTTCTGATTCACCTTCCAGACTTCACCTTCTCCTTCTCCTTCTTCTGCTTCTTCTGATTCACCCTCCAGACTTCACCTTCTCCTTCTCCTTCTTCTGCTTCTTCTGATTCACCCTCCAGACCTCACCTTCTCCTTCTCCTTCTTCTACTTCTTCTGATTCACCCTCCAGACTTCATCTTCTCCTTCTCCTTCTTCTGCTTCTTCTGATTCACCCTCCAGACTTCACCTTCTCCTTCTCCTTCTTCTGCTTCTTCTGATTCACCCTCCAGACTTCACCTTCTCCTTCTCCTTCTTCTACTTCTTCTGATTCACCCTCCAGACTTCACCTTCTCCTTCTCCTTCTTCTACTTCTTCTGATTCACCCTCCAGTCTTCACCTTCTCCTTCTCCTTCTTCTGTTTCTTCTGCTTCACCCTCCAGACTTCACCTTCTCCTTCTCTTTCTTCTGCTTCTTCTGCTTCACCCTCCAGACTTCACCTTCTCCTTCTCCTTCTTCTGATTCTTCTGATTCACCCTCCAGACTTCACCTTCTCTATCTCCTTCTTCTGCTTCTTCTGATTCACCCTCCTGACTTCACCTTCTCCTTCTCCTTCTTCTACTTCTTCTGATTCAGCCTCCTGACTTCACCTTCTCCTTCTCCTTCTTCTACTTCTTCTGCTTCACCCTGCAGACTTCACCTTCTCCTTCTCCTTCTTCTACTTCTTCTGATTCACCCTCCAGACTTCACCTTCTCCTTCTCCTTCTTCTGCTTCTTCTGATTCACCCTCCAGACTTAACCATCTCCTTCTCCTTATTCTGCTTCTTCTGATTCACCCTCCAGACTTCACCTTCTCCTTCTCCTTCTTCTGCTTCTTCTGATTCACCCTCCAGACTTCACCTTCTCCTTCTCGTTCTTCTGCTTCTTCTGATTCACCCTCCAGACTTCACCTTCTCCTTCTCCTTCTTCTACTTCTTCTGATTCACCCTCCAGACTTCACCTTCTCCTTCTCCTTCTTCTGCTTCTTCTGATTCACCCTCCTGACTTCACCTTCTCCTTCTCCTTCTTCTACATCTTCTGATTCACCCTCCTGACTTCACCTTCTCCTTCTCCATCTTCTACTTCCTCTGCTTCACCCTCCAGACTTCAACTTCTCCTTCTCCTTCTTCTACTTCTTCTGATTCACCCTCCAGACTTCACCTTCTCCTTCTCCTTCTTCTGCTTCTTCTGATTCACCCTCCAGACTTCACCTTCTCCTTCTCCTTCTTCTGCTTCTTCCGATTCACCCTCCAGACTTCACCTTCTCCTTCTCCTTCTTCTACTTCATCTGATTCACCCTCCAGACTTCACCTTCTCCTTCTCCTTCTTCTGCTTCTTCTGATTCACCCTCCAGACTTCACCTTCTCCTTCTCCTTCGTCTACTTCTTCTGATTCACCCTCCAGACTACACCTTCTCCTTCTCCTTCTTCTACTTCTTCTGATTCACCCTCCAGACTTCACCTTCTCCTTCTCCTTCTTCTGTTTCTTCTGATTCACCCTCCAGACTTCATGTTCTCCTTCTCCTTCTTCTACTTCTTCTGATTCACCCTCCAGACTTCACCTTCTCCTTCTCCTTCTTCTACTTCTTCTGATTCACCCTCCAGACTTCATCTTCTCCTTCTCCTTCTTCTGCTTCTTCTGATTCACCCTCCAGACTTCACCTTCTCCTTCTCCTTCTTCTGCTTCTTCTGATTCACCCTCCAGACTTCAACTTCTCCTTCTCCTTCTTCTACTTCTTCTGATTCACCCTCCAGACTTCACCTTCTCCTTCTCCTTCTTCTACTTCTTCTGATTCACCCTCCAGTCTTCACCTTCTCCTTCTCCTTCTTCTGTTTCTTCTGCTTCACCCTCCAGACTTCACCTTCTCCTTCTCTTTCTTCTGCTTCTTCTGATTCACCCTCCAGACTTCACCTTCTCCTTCTCCTTCTTCTGATTCTTCTGATTCACCCTCCAGACTTCACCTTCTCCTTCTCCTTCTTCTGCTTCTTCTGATTCACCCTCCAGACTTCACCTTCTCCTTCTCCTTCTTCTGATTCTTCTGATTCACCCTCCAGACTTCACCTTCTCCTTCTCCTTCTTCTACTTCTTCTGATTCACCCTCCTGACTTCACCTTCTCCTTCTCCTTCTTCTACTTCTTCTGCTTCACCCTCCAGACTTCACCTTCTCCTTCTCCTTCTTCTACTTCTTCTGATTCAACCTCCAGACTTCACCTTCTCCTTCTCCTTCTTCTGCTTCTTCTGATTCACCCTCCAGACTTCACCTTCTCATTCTCCTTCTTCTGCTTCTTCTGCTGCGCCCTCCAGACTTCACCTTCTCCTTCTCCTTCTTCTGCTTCTTCTGCTTCACACTCCAGACTTCACCTTCTCCTTCTCCTTCTTCTGCTTCTTCTGCTGCGCCCTCCAGGCTTCACCTTCTCCTTCTCCTTCTTCTGCTTCTTCTGCTTCATCGTCCTGACTTCAACTTCTCCTTCTCCTTCTTCTACTTCTTCTGCTACACCCCCCTGACTTCACCTGCTCCTTCTCCTTCTTCTGCTTCTTCTGATTCACCCTCCTAACTTCACCTTCTCCTTCTCCTTCTTCTGCTTCTTCTGATTCACCCTCCTGACTTCACCTTCTCCTTCTCCTTCTTCTGCTTCTTCTGATTCACCCTCCAGACTTCACCTTCTCCTTCTCCTTCTTCTGCTTCTTCTGATTCACCCTCCAGACTTCACCTTCTCCTTCTCCTTCTTCTGCTTCTTCTGATTCACCCTCCAGACCTCACCTTCTCCTTCTCCTTCTTCTTCTTCTTCTGATTCACCCTCCAGACTTCATCTTCTCCTTCTCCTTCTTCTGCTTCTTCTGATTCATCCTCCAGACTTCACCTTCTCCTTCTCCTTCTTCTACTTCTTCTGATTCACCCTCCAGTCTTCACCTTCTCCTTCTCCTTCTTCTGTTTCTTCTGCTTCACCCTCCAGACTTCACCTTCTCCTTCTCTTTCTTCTGCTTCTTCTGCTTCACCCTCCAGACTTCACCTTCTCCTTCTCCTTCTTCTGATTCTTCTGATTCACCCTCCAGACTTCATCTTCTCTATCTCCTTCTTCTGCTTCTTCTGATTCACCCTCCTGACTTCACCTTCTCCTTCTCCTTCTTCTACTTCTTCTGATTCACCCTCCTGACTTCACCTTCTCCTTCTCCTTCTTCTACTTCTTCTGCTTCACCCTCCAGACTTCACCTTCTCCTTCTCCTTCTTCTACTTCTTCTGATTCACCCTCCAGACTTCACCTTCTCCTTCTCCTTCTTCTGCTTCTTCTGATTCATCCTCCAGACTTAACCTTCTCCTTCTCCTTATTCTGCTTCTTCTGATTCACCCTCCAGACTTCACCTTCTCCTTCTCCTTCTTCTGCTTCTTCTGATTCACCCTCCAGACTTCACCTTCTCCTTCTCCTTCTTCTGCTTCTTCTGATTCACCCTCCAGACTTCACCTTCTCCTTCTCCTTCTTCTACTTCTTCTGATTCACCCTCCAGACTTCACCTTCTCCTTCTCCTTCTTCTGCTTCTTCTGATTCACCCTCCTGACTTCACCTTCTCCTTCTCCTTCTTCTACATCTTCTGATTCACCCTCCTGACTTCACCTTCTCCTTCTCCTTCTTCTACTTCTTCTGATTCACCCTCCAGACTTCACCTTCTCCTTCTCCTTCTTCTGCTTCTTCTGATTCACCCTCCAGACTTCACCTTCTCATTCTCCTTCTTCTGCTTCTTCTGCTGCGCCCTCCAGACTTCACCTTCTCCTTCTCCTTCTTCTGCTTCTTCTGCTTCACACTCCAGACTTCACCTTCTCCTTCTCCTTCTTCTGCTTCCTCTGCTGCGCCCTCCAGGCTTCACCTTCTCCTTCTCCTTCTTCTGCTTCTTCTGCTTCACCGTCCTGACTTCACCTTCTCCTTCTCCTTCTTCTGCTTCTTCTGCTTCACACTCCAGACTTCACCTTCTCCTTCTCCTTCTTCTGTTTCTTCTGCTTCACCCTCCAGACTTCACCTTCTCCTTCTCTTTCTTCTGCTTCTTCTGATTCACCCTCCAGACTTCACCTTCTCCTTCTTCTGCTTCTTCTGATTCATCCTCCAGACTTAACCTTCTCCTTCTCCTTATTCTGCTTCTTCTGATTCACCCTCCAGACTTCACCTTCTCCTTCTCCTTCTTCTGCTTCTTCTGATTCACCCTCCAGACTTCACCTTCTCCTTCTCCTTCTTCTGCTTCTTCTGATTCACCCTCCAGACTTCACCTTCTCCTTCTCCTTCTTCTACTTCTTCTGATTCACCCTCCAGACTTCACCTTCTTTTTCTCCTTCTTCTGCTTCTTCTGATTCACCCTCCTGACTTCACCTTCTCCTTCTCCTTCTTCTACATCTTCTGATTCACCCTCCTGACTTCACCTTCTCCTTCTCCTTCTTCTACTTCTTCTGATTCACCCTCCAGACTTCACCTTCTCCTTCTCCTTCTTCTGCTTCTTCTGATTCACCCTCCAGACTTCACCTTCTCATTCTCCTTCTTCTGCTTCTTCTGCTGCGCCCTCCAGACTTCACCTTCTCCTTCTCCTTCTTCTGCTTCTTCTGCTTCACACTCCAGACTTCACCTTCTCCTTCTCCTTCTTCTGCTTCCTCTGCTGCGCCCTCCAGGCTTCACCTTCTCCTTCTCCTTCTTCTGCTTCTTCTGCTTCACCGTCCTGACTTCACCTTCTCCTTCTCCTTCTTCTGCTTCTTCTGCTTCACACTCCAGACTTCACCTTCTCCTTCTCCTTCTTCTGTTTCTTCTGCTTCACCCTCCAGACTTCACCTTCTCCTTCTCCTTCTTCTGCTTCTTCTGATTCACCCTCCTGACTTCACCTTCTCCTTCTCCTTCTTCTACTTCTTCTGATTCACCCTCCTGACTTCAGCTTCTCCTTCTCCTTCTTCTACTTCTTCTGCTTCACCCTCCAGACTTCACCTTCTCCTTCTTCTACTTCTTCTGATTCACCCTCCAGACTTCACCTTCTCCTTCTCCTTATTCTGCTTCTTCTGATTCACCCTCCAGACTTCACCTTCTCCTTCTCCTTATTCTGCTTCTTCTGATTCACCCTCCAGACTTCACCTTCTCCTTCTCCATCTTCTGCTTCTTCTGATTCACCCTCCTGACTTCACCTTCTCCTTCTCCTTCTTCTACTTCTTCTGATTCACCCTCCTGACTTCACCTTCTCCTTCTCCATCTTCTACTTCTTCTGCTTCACCCTCCAGACTTCAACTTCTCCTTCTCCTTCTTCTATTTCATCTGATTCACCCTCCAGACTTCACCTTCTCCTTCTCCTTCTTCTGCTTCTTCTGATTCACCCTCCAGACTTCACCTTCTCCTTCTCCTTCTTCTGCTTCTTCTGATTCACCCTCCAGACTTCACCTTCTCCTTCTCCTTCTTCTACTTCTTCTGATTCACCCTCCAGACTTCACCTTCTCCTTCTCCTTCTTCTGCTTCTTCTGATTCACCCTCCAGACTTCACCTTCTCCTTCTCCTTCGTCTACTTCTTCTGATTCACCCTCCAGACTACACCTTCTCCTTCTCCTTCTTCTACTTCTTCTGATTCACCCTCCAGACTTCACCTTCTCCTCCTCCTTCTTCTGTTTCTTCTGATTCACCCTCCAGACTTCATCTTCTCCTTCTCCTTCTTCTACTTCTTCTGATTCACCCTCCAGACTTCACCTTCTCCTTCTCCTTCTTCTACTTCTTCTGATTCACCCTCCAGTCTTCACCTTCTCCTTCTCCTTCTTCTGTTTCTTCTGCTTCACCCTCCAGACTTCACCTTCTCCTTCTCTTTCTTCTGCTTCTTCTGATTCACCCTCCAGACTTCACCTTCTCCTTCTCCTTCTTCTGATTCTTCTGATTCACCCTCCAGACTTCACCTTCTCCTTCTCCTTCTTCTGCTTCTTCTGATTCACCCTCCTGACTTCACCTTCTCCTTCTCCTTCTTCTACTTCTTCTGATTCACCCTCCTGACTTCACCTTCTCCTTCTCCCTCTTCTACTTCTTCTGCTTCACCCTCCAGACTTCACCTTCTCCTTCTCCTTCTTCTACTTCTTCTGATTCACCCTCCAGACTTCACCTTCTCCTTCTCCTTATTCTGCTTCTTCTGATTCACCCTCCAGACTTCAACTTCTCCTTCTCCTTATTCTGCTTCTTCTGATTCACCCTCCAGACTTCACCTTCTCCTTCTCCTTATTCTGCTTCTTCTGATTCACCCTCCAGACTTCACCTTCTCCTTCTCCTTCCTTTGCTTCTTCTGATTCACCCTCCAGACTTCACCTTCTCCTTCTCCTTCTTCTGATTCTTCTGCTTCACTCTCCTGACTTCACCTTCTCCTTCTCCTTCTTCTACTTCTTCTGATTCACCCTCCAGACTTCACCTACTCCTTCTCCTTCTTCTGCTTCTTCTGATTCACCCTCCTGACTTCACCTTCTCCTTCTCCTTCTTCTGCTTCTTCTGATTCACCCTCCAGACTTCACCTTCTCCTTCTCCTTCTTCTGCTTCTTCTGATTCACCCTCCAGACTTCACCTTCTCCTTCTCCTTCTTCTGCTTCTTCTGATTCACCCTCCAGACCTCACCTTCTCCTTCTCCTTCTTCTACTTCTTCTGATTCACCCTCCAGACTTCATCTTCTCCTTCTCCTTCTTCTGCTTCTTCTGATTCACCCTCCAGACTTCACCTTCTCCTTCTCCTTCTTCTGCTTCTTCTGATTCACCCTCCAGACTTCACCTTCTCCTTCTCCTTCTTCTACTTCTTCTGATTCACCCTCCAGACTTCACCTTCTCCTTCTCCTTCTTCTACTTCTTCTGATTCACCCTCCAGTCTTCACCTTCTCCTTCTCCTTCTTCTGTTTCTTCTGCTTCACCCTCCAGACTTCACCTTCTCCTTCTCTTTCTTCTGCTTCTTCTGCTTCACCCTCCAGACCTCACCTTCTCCTTCTCCTTCTTCTGATTCTTCTGATTCACCCTCCAGACTTCACCTTCTCTATCTCCTTCTTCTGCTTCTTCTGATTCACCCTCCTGACTTCACCTTCTCCTTCTCCTTCTTCTACTTCTTCTGATTCACCCTCCTGACTTCACCTTCTCCTTCTCCTTCTTCTACTTCTTCTGCTTCACCCTCCAGACTTCACCTTCTCCTTCTCCTTCTTCTACTTCTTCTGATTCACCCTCCAGACTTCACCTTCTCCTTCTCCTTCTTCTGCTTCTTCTGATTCACCCTCCATACTTCACCTTCTCCTTCTACTTATTCTGCTTCTTCTGATTCACCCTCCAGACTTTACCTTCTCCTTCTCCTTCTTCTGCTATTTCTGATTCACCCTCCAGACTTCACCTTCTCCTTCTCCTTCTTCTGCTTCTTCTGATTCACCCTCCAGACTTCACCTTCTCCTTCTCCTTCTTCTGCTTCTTCTGATTCACCCTCCAGACTTCACCTTCTCCTTCTCCTTCTTCTACTTCTTCTGATTCACCCTCCAGACTTCACCTTCTCCTTCTCCTTCATCTGCTTCTTCTAATTCACCCTCCTGACTTCACCTTCTCCTTCTCCTTCTTCTACATCTTCTGATTCACCCTCCTGACTTCACCTTCTCCTTCTCCTTCTTCTACTTCTTCTGCTTCAACCTCCAGACTTCACCTTCTCCTTCTCCTTCTTCTACTTCATCTGATTCACCCTCCAGACTTCACCTTCTCCTTCTCCTTCTTCTACTTCTTCTGATTCACCCTCCAGACTTCACCTTCTCCTTCTCCTTCTTCTACTTCTTCTGATTCACCCTCCAGACTTCACCTTCTCCTTCTCCTTCTTCTGCTTCTTCTGAGTCACCCTCCAGACTTCACCTTCTCCTTCTCCTTATTCTGCTTCTTCTGAATCACCCTCCAGACTTCACCTTCTCCGTCTCCTTCTTCTGCTTCTTCTGATTCACCCTCCAGACTTCACCTTCTCATTCTCCTTCTTCTGCTTCTTCTGATTCACCCTCCAGACTTCACCTTCACCTTCTCCTTCTTCTACTTCTTCTGATTCACCCTCCAGACTTCACCTTCTCCATCTCCTTCTTCTGCTTCTTCTGATTCACCCTCCAGACTTCACCTTCTCCTTCTCCTTCGTCTACTTCTTCTGATTCACCCTCCAGACTTCACCTTCTCCTTCTCCTTCTTCTGCTTCTTCTGATTTACCCTCCAGACTTCACCTTCTCCTTCTCCTTCTTCTACTTCTTCTGATTCACCCTCCAGACTTCACCTTCTCCTTCTCCTTCTTCTGATTCTTCTGATTCACCCTCCAGACTTCACCTTCTCCTTCTCCTTCTTCTGCTTCTTCTGATTCACCCTCCTGACTTCACCTTCTCCTTCTCCTTCTTCTACATCTTCTGATTCACCCTCCTGACTTCACCTTCTCCTTCTCCTTCTTCTACTTCTTCTGCTTCCCCCTCCAGACTTCACCTTCTCCTTCTCCTTCTTCTACTTCTTCTGATTCACATCCAGACTTCACCTTCTCCTTCTCCTTCTTCTACTTCTTCTGATTCACCCTCCAGACTTCACCTTCTCCTTCCCCTTCTTCTACTTCTTCTGATTCACCCTCCAGACTTCACCTTCTCCTTCTCCTTCTTCTGCTTCTTCAGATTCACCCTCCAGACATCACCTTCTCCTTCTCCTTATTCTGCTTCTTCTGAATCACCCTCCAGACTTCACCTTCTCCTTCTCCTTCTTCTGCTTCTTCTGATTCACCCTCCAGACTTCACCTTCTCCTTCTCCTTCTTCTGCTTCTTCTGATTCACCCTCCAGACTTACCTTCTCCTTCTCCTTCTTCTACTTCTTCTGATTCACCCTCCAGACTTCACCTTCTCCATCTCCTTCTTCTGCTTCTTCTGATTCACCCTCCAGACTTCACCTTCTCCTTCTCCTTCGTCTACTTCTTCTGATTCACCCTCCAGACTACACCTTCTCCTTCTCCTTCTTCTACTTCTTCTGATTCACCCTCCAGACTTCACCTTCTCCTTCTCCTTCTGTTTCTTCTGATTCACCCTCCAGACTTCACCTTCTCCTTCTCCTTCTTCTACTACTTCTGATTCACCCTCCAGACTTCACCTTCTCCTTCTCCTTCTTCTACTTCTTCTGATTCACCCTCCAGACTTCATCTTCTCCTTCTCCTTCTTCTGCTTCTTCTGATTCACCCTCCAGACTTCACCTTCTCCTTCTCCTTCTTCTGCTTCTTCTGATTCACCCTCCAGACTTCACCTTCTCCTTCTCCTTCTTCTACTTCTTCTGATTCACCCTCCAGACTTCACCTTCTCCTTCTCCTTCTTCTACTTCTTCTGATTCACCCTCCAGTCTTCACCTTCTCCTTCTCCTTCTTCTGTTTCTTCTGCTTCACCCTCCAGACTTCACCTTCTCCTTCTCTTTCTTCTGCTTCTTCTGATTCACCCTCCAGACTTCACCTTCTCCTTCTCCTTCTTCTGATTCTTCTGATTCACCCTCCAGACTTCACCTTCTCCTTCTCCTTCTTCTGCTTCTTCTGATTCACCCTCCTGACTTCACCTTCTCCTTCTCCTTCTTCTACTTCTTCTGATTCACCCTCCTGACTTCACCTTCTCCTTCTCCTTCTTCTACTTCTTCTGCTTCACCCTCCAGACTTCACCTTCTCCTTCTCCTTCTTCTACTTCTTCTGATTCAACCTCCAGACTTCACCTTCTCCTTCTCCTTCTTCTGCTTCTTCTGATTCACCCTCCAGACTTCACCTTCTCATTCTCCTTCTTCTGCTTCTTCTGCTGCGCCCTCCAGACTTCACCTTCTCCTTCTCCTTCTTCTGCTTCTTCTGCTTCACACTCCAGACTTCACCTTCTCCTACTCCTTCTTCTGCTTCTTCTGCTGCGCCCTCCAGGCTTCACCTTCTCCTTCTCCTTCTTCTGCTTCTTCTGCTTCACCGTCCTGACTTCACCTTCTCCTTCTCCTTCTTCTACTTCTTCTGCTACACCCCCCTGACTTCACCTGCTCCTTCTCCTTCTTCTGCTTCTTCTGATTCACCCTCCTAACTTCACCTTCTCCTTCTCCTTATTCTGCTTCTTCTGATTCACCCTCCTGACTTCACCTTCTCCTTCTCCTTCTTCTGCTTCTTCTGATTCACCTTCCAGACTTCACCTTCTCCTTCTCCTTCTTCTGCTTCTTCTGATTCACCCTCCAGACTTCACCTTCTCCTTCTCCTTCTTCTGCTTCTTCTGATTCACCCTCCAGACCTCACCTTCTCCTTCTCCTTCTTCTACTTCTTCTGATTCACCCTCCAGACTTCATCTTCTCCTTCTCCTTCTTCTGCTTCTTCTGATTCACCCTCCAGACTTCACCTTCTCCTTCTCCTTCTTCTGCTTCTTCTGATTCACCCTCCAGACTTCACCTTCTCCTTCTCCTTCTTCTACTTCTTCTGATTCACCCTCCAGACTTCACCTTCTCCTTCTCCTTCTTCTACTTCTTCTGATTCACCCTCCAGTCTTCACCTTCTCCTTCTCCTTCTTCTGTTTCTTCTGCTTCACCCTCCAGACTTCACCTTCTCCTTCTCTTACTTCTGCTTCTTCTGCTTCACCCTCCAGACTTCACCTTCTCCTTCTCCTTCTTCTGATTCTTCTGATTCACCCTCCAGACTTCACCTTCTCTATCTCCTTCTTCTGCTTCTTCTGATTCACCCTCCTGACTTCACCTTCTCCTTCTCCTTCTTCTACTTCTTCTGATTCACCCTCCTGACTTCACCTTCTCCTTCTCCTTCTTCTACTTCTTCTGCTTCACCCTCCAGACTTCACCTTCTCCTTCTCCTTCTTCTGCTTCTTCTGATTCACCCTCCAGACTTAACCATCTCCTTCTCCTTATTCTGCTTCTTCTGATTCACCCTCCAGACTTCACCTTCTCCTTCTCCTTCTTCAGCTTCTTCTGATTCACCCTCCAGACTTCACCTTCTCCTTCTCCTTCTTCTGCTTCTTCTGATTCACCCTCCAGACTTCACCTTCTCCTTCTCCTTCTTCTACTTCTTCTGATTCACCCTCCAGACTTCACCTTCTCCTTCTCCTTCTTCTGCTTCTTCTGATTCACCCTCCTGACTTCACCTTCTCCTTCTCCTTCTTCTACATCTTCTGATTCACCCTCCTGACTTCACCTTCTCCTTCTCCATCTTCTACTTCCTCTGCTTCACCCTCCAGACTTCAACTTCTCCTTCTCCTTCTTCTACTTCTTCTGATTCACCCTCCAGACTTCACCTTCTCCTTCTCCTTCTTCTGCTTCTTCTGATTCACCCTCCAGACTTCACCTTCTCCTTCTCCTTCTTCTGCTTCTTCCGATTCACCCTCCAGACTTCACCTTCTCCTTCTCCTTCTTCTACTTCATCTGATTCACCCTCCAGACTTCACCTTCTCCTTCTCCTTCTTCTGCTTCTTCTGATTCACCCTCCAGACTTCACCTTCTCCTTCTCCTTCGTCTACTTCTTCTGATTCACCCTCCAGACTACACCTTCTCCTTCTCCTTCTTCTACTTCTTCTGATTCACCCTCCAGACTTCACCTTCTCCTTCTCCTTCTTCTGTTTCTTCTGATTCACCCTCCAGACTTCATGTTCTCCTTCTCCTTCTTCTACTTCTTCTGATTCACCCTCCAGACTTCACCTTCTCCTTCTCCTTCTTCTACTTCTTCTGATTCACCCTCCAGACTTCATCTTCTCCTTCTCCTTCTTCTGCTTCTTCTGATTCACCCTCCAGACTTCACCTTCTCCTTCTCCTTCTTCTGCTTCTTCTGATTCACCCTCCAGACTTCAACTTCTCCTTCTCCTTCTTCTACTTCTTCTGATTCACCCTCCAGACTTCACCTTCTCCTTCTCCTTCTTCTACTTCTTCTGATTCACCCTCCAGTCTTCACCTTCTCCTTCTCCTTCTTCTGTTTCTTCTGCTTCAACCTCCAGACTTCACCTTCTCCTTCTCTTTCTTCTGCTTCTTCTGATTCACCCTCCAGACTTCACCTTCTCCTTCTCCTTCTTTTGATTCTTCTGATTCACCCTCCAGACTTCACCTTCTCCTTCTCCTTCTTCTGCTTCTTCTGATTCACCCTCCTGACTTCACCTTCTCCTTCTCCTTCTTCTACTTCTTCTGATTCACCCTCCTGACTTCACCTTCTCCTTCTCCTTCTTCTACTTCTTCTGCTTCACCCTCCAGACTTCACCTTCTCCTTCTCCTTGTTCTACTTCTTCTGATTCAACCTCCAGACTTCACCTTCTCCTTCTCCTTCTTCTGCTTCTTCTGATTCACCCTCCAGACTTCACCTTCTCATTCTCCTTCTTGTGCTTCTTCTGCTGCGCCCTCCAGACTTCACCTTCTCCTTCTCCTTCTTCTGCTTCTTCTGCTTCACACTCCAGACTTCACCTTCTCCTTCTCCTTCTTCTGCTTCTTCTGCTGCGCCCTCCAGGCTTCACCTTCTCCTTCTCCTTCTTCTGCTTCTTCTGCTTCACCGTCCTGACTTCACCTTCTCCTTCTCCTTCTTCTACTTCTTCTGCTACACCCCCCTGACTTCACCTGCTCCTTCTCCTTCTTCTGCTTCTTCTGATTCACCCTCCTAACTTCACCTTCTCCTTCTCCTTCTTCTGCTTCTTCTGATTCACCCTCCTGACTTCACCTTCTCCTTCTCCTTCTTCTGCTTCTTCTGATTCACCCTCCAGACTTCACCTTCTCCTTCTCCTTCTTCTGCTTCTTCTGATTCACCCTCCAGACTTCACCTTCTCCTTCTCCTTCTTCTGCTTCTTCTGATTCACCCTCCAGACCTCACCTTCTCCTTCTCCTTCTTCTTCTTCTTCTGATTCACCCTCCAGACTTCATCTTCTCCTTCTCCTTCTTCTGCTTCTTCTGATTCATCCTCCAGACTTAACCTTCTCCTTCTCCTTATACTGCTTCTTCTGATTCACCCTCCAGACTTCACCTTCTCCTTCTCCTTCTTCTGCTTCTTCTGATTCACCCTCCAGACTTCACCTTCTCCTTCTCCTTCTTCTGCTTCTTCTGATTCACCCTCCAGACTTCTCCTTCTCCTTCTCCTTCTTCTACTTCTTCTGATTCACCCTCCAGACTTCACCTTCTCCTTCTCCTTCTTCTGCTTCTTCTGATTCACCCTCCTGACTTCACCTTCTCCTTCTCCTTCTTCTACATCTTCTGATTCACCCTCCTGACTTCACCTTCTCCTTCTCCTTCTTCTACTTCTTCTGATTCACCCTCCAGACTTCACCTTCTCCTTCTCCTTCTTCTGCTTCTTCTGATTCACCCTCCAGACTTCACCTTCTCATTCTCCTTCTTCTGCTTCTTCTGCTGCGCCCTCCAGACTTCACCTTCTCCTTCTCCTTCTTCTGCTTCTTCTGCTTCACACTCCAGACTTCACCTTCTCCTTCTCCTTCTTCTGCTTCCTCTGCTGCGCCCTCCAGGCTTCACCTTCTCCTTCTCCTTCTTCTGCTTCTTCTGCTTCACCGTCCTGACTTCACCTTCTCCTTCTCCTTCTTCTACTTCTTCTGCTACACCCCCCTAACTTCACCTGCTCCTTCTCCTTCTTCTGCTTCTTCTGATTCACCCTCCTAACTTCACCTTCTCCTTCTCCTTCTTCTGCTTCTTCTGATTCACCCTCCTGACTTCACCTTCTCCTTCTCCTTCTTCTGCTTCTTCTGATTCACCCTCCAGACTTCACCTTCTCCTTCTCCTTCTTCTGCTTCTTCCGATTCACCCTCCAGACTTCACCTTCTCCTTCTCCTTCTTCTGCTTCTTCTGATTCACCCTCCAGACTTCACCTTCTCCTTCTCCTTCGTCTACTTCTTCTGATTCACCCTCCAGACTACACCTTCTCCTTCTCCTTCTTCTACTTCTTCTGATTCACCCTCCAGACTTCACCTTCTCCTTCTCCTTCTTCTGTTTCTTCTGATTCACCCTCCAGACTTCATGTTCTCCTTCTCCTTCTTCTACTTCTTCTGATTCACCCTCCAGACTTCACCTTCTCCTTCTCCTTCTTCTACTTCTTCTGATTCACCCTCCAGACTTCATCTTCTCCTTCTCCTTCTTCTGCTTCTTCTGATTCACCCTCCAGACTTCACCTTCTCCTTCTCCTTCTTCTGCTTCTTCTGATTCACCCTCCAGACTTCAACTTCTCCTTCTCCTTCTTCTACTTCTTCTGATTCACCCTCCAGACTTCACCTTCTCCTTCTCCTTCTTCTACTTCTTCTGATTCACCCTCCAGTCTTCACCTTCTCCTTCTCCTTCTTCTGTTTCTTCTGCTTCACCCTCCAGACTTCACCTTCTCCTTCTCTTTCTTCTGCTTCTTCTGATTCACCCTCCAGACTTCACCTTCTCCTTCTCCTTCTTCTGATTCTTCTGATTCACCCTCCAGACTTCACCTTCTCCTTCTCCTTCTTCTGCTTCTTCTGATTCACCCTCCAGACTTCACCTTCTCCTTCTCCTTCTTCTGATTCTTCTGATTCACCCTCCAGACTTCACCTTCTCCTTCTCCTTCTTCTACTTCTTCTGATTCACCCTCCTGACTTCACCTTCTCCTTCTCCTTCTTCTACTTCTTCTGCTTCACCCTCCAGACTTCACCTTCTCCTTCTCCTTCTTCTACTTCTTCTGATTCAACCTCCAGACTTCACCTTCTCCTTCTCCTTCTTCTGCTTCTTCTGATTCACCCTCCAGACTTCACCTTCTCATTCTCCTTCTTCTGCTTCTTCTGCTGCGCCCTCCAGACTTCACCTTCTCCTTCTCCTTCTTCTGCTTCTTCTGCTTCACACTCCAGACTTCACCTTCTCCTTCTCCTTCTTCTGCTTCTTCTGCTGCGCCCTCCAGGCTTCACCTTCTCCTTCTCCTTCTTCTGCTTCTTCTGCTTCATCGTCCTGACTTCAACTTCTCCTTCTCCTTCTTCTACTTCTTCTGCTACACCCCCCTGACTTCACCTGCTCCTTCTCCTTCTTCTGCTTCTTCTGATTCACCCTCCTAACTTCACCTTCTCCTTCTCCTTCTTCTGCTTCTTCTGATTCACCCTCCTGACTTCACCTTCTCCTTCTCCTTCTTCTGCTTCTTCTGATTCACCCTCCAGACTTCACCTTCTCCTTCTCCTTCTTCTGCTTCTTCTGATTCACCCTCCAGACTTCACCTTCTCCTTCTCCTTCTTCTGCTTCTTCTGATTCACCCTCCAGACCTCACCTTCTCCTTCTCCTTCTTCTTCTTCTTCTGATTCACCCTCCAGACTTCATCTTCTCCTTCTCCTTCTTCTGCTTCTTCTGATTCATCCTCCAGACTTCACCTTCTCCTTCTCCTTCTTCTACTTCTTCTGATTCACCCTCCAGTCTTCACCTTCTCCTTCTCCTTCTTCTGTTTCTTCTGCTTCACCCTCCAGACTTCACCTTCTCCTTCTCTTTCTTCTGCTTCTTCTGCTTCACCCTCCAGACTTCACCTTCTCCTTCTCCTTCTTCTGATTCTTCTGATTCACTCTCCAGACTTCATCTTCTCTATCTCCTTCTTCTGCTTCTTCTGATTCACCCTCCTGACTTCACCTTCTCCTTCTCCTTCTTCTACTTCTTCTGATTCACCCTCCTGACTTCACCTTCTCCTTCTCCTTCTTCTACTTCTTCTGCTTCACCCTCCAGACTTCACCTTCTCCTTCTCCTTCTTCTACTTCTTCTGATTCACCCTCCAGACTTCACCTTCTCCTTCTCCTTCTTCTGCTTCTTCTGATTCATCCTCCAGACTTAACCTTCTCCTTCTCCTTATTCTGCTTCTTCTGATTCACCCTCCAGACTTCACCTTCTCCTTCTCCTTCTTCTGCTTCTTCTGATTCACCCTCCAGACTTCACCTTCTCCTTCTCCTTCTTCTGCTTCTTCTGATTCACCCTCCAGACTTCACCTTCTCCTTCTCCTTCTTCTACTTCTTCTGATTCACCCTCCAGACTTCACCTTCTCCTTCTCCTTCTTCTGCTTCTTCTGATTCACCCTCCTGACTTCACCTTCTCCTTCTCCTTCTTCTACATCTTCTGATTCACCCTCCTGACTTCACCTTCTCCTTCTCCTTCTTCTACTTCTTCTGATTCACCCTCCAGACTTCACCTTCTCCTTCTCCTTCTTCTGCTTCTTCTGATCCACCCTCCAGACTTCACCTTCTCATTCTCCTTCTTCTGCTTCTTCTGCTGCGCCCTCCAGACTTCACCTTCTCCTTCTCCTTCTTCTGCTTCTTCTGCTTCACACTCCAGACTTCACCTTCTCCTTCTCCTTCTTCTGCTTCCTCTGCTGCGCCCTCCAGGCTTCACCTTCTCCTTCTCCTTCTTCTGCTTCTTCTGCTTCACCGTCCTGACTTCACCTTCTCCTTCTCCTTCTTCTGCTTCTTCTGCTTCACACTCCAGACTTCACCTTCTCCTTCTCCTTCTTCTGTTTCTTCTGCTTCACCCTCCAGACTTCACCTTCTCCTTCTCTTTCTTCTGCTTCTTCTGATTCACCCTCCAGACTTCACCTTCTCCTTCTTCTGCTTCTTCTGATTCATCCTCCAGACTTAACCTTCTCCTTCTCCTTATTCTGCTTCTTCTGATTCACCCTCCAGACTTCACCTTCTCCTTCTCCTTCTTCTGCTTCTTCTGATTCACCCTCCAGACTTCACCTTCTCCTTCTCCTTCTTCTACTTCTTCTGATTCACCCTCCTGACTTCACCTTCTCCTTCTCCTTCTTCTACTTCTTCTGCTTCACCCTCCAGACTTCACCTTCTCCTTCTCCTTCTTCTACTTCTTCTGATTCAACCTCCAGACTTCACCTTCTCCTTCTCCTTCTTCTGCTTCTTCTGATTCACCCTCCAGACTTCACCTTCTCATTCTCCTTCTTCTGCTTCTTCTGCTGCGCCCTCCAGACTTCACCTTCTCCTTCTCCTTCTTCTGCTTCTTCTGCTTCACACTCCAGACTTCACCTTCTCCTTCTCCTTCTTCTGCTTCTTCTGCTGCGCCCTCCAGGCTTCACCTTCTCCTTCTCCTTCTTCTGCTTCTTCTGCTTCATCGTCCTGACTTCAACTTCTCCTTCTCCTTCTTCTACTTCTTCTGCTACACCCCCCTGACTTCACCTGCTCCTTCTCCTTCTTCTGCTTCTTCTGATTCACCCTCCTAACTTCACCTTCTCCTTCTCCTTCTTCTGCTTCTTCTGATTCACCCTCCTGACTTCACCTTCTCCTTCTCCTTCTTCTGCTTCTTCTGATTCACCCTCCAGACTTCACCTTCTCCTTCTCCTTCTTCTGCTTCTTCTGATTCACCCTCCAGACTTCACCTTCTCCTTCTCCTTCTTCTGCTTCTTCTGATTCACCCTCCAGACCTCACCTTCTCCTTCTCCTTCTTCTTCTTCTTCTGATTCACCCTCCAGACTTCATCTTCTCCTTCTCCTTCTTCTGCTTCTTCTGATTCATCCTCCAGACTTCACCTTCTCCTTCTCCTTCTTCTACTTCTTCTGATTCACCCTCCAGTCTTCACCTTCTCCTTCTCCTTCTTCTGTTTCTTCTGCTTCACCCTCCAGACTTCACCTTCTCCTTCTCTTTCTTCTGCTTCTTCTGCTTCACCCTCCAGACTTCACCTTCTCCTTCTCCTTCTTCTGATTCTTCTGATTCACTCTCCAGACTTCATCTTCTCTATCTCCTTCTTCTGCTTCTTCTGATTCACCCTCCTGACTTCACCTTCTCCTTCTCCTTCTTCTACTTCTTCTGATTCACCCTCCTGACTTCACCTTCTCCTTCTCCTTCTTCTACTTCTTCTGCTTCACCCTCCAGACTTCACCTTCTCCTTCTCCTTCTTCTACTTCTTCTGATTCACCCTCCAGACTTCACCTTCTCCTTCTCCTTCTTCTGCTTCTTCTGATTCATCCTCCAGACTTAACCTTCTCCTTCTCCTTATTCTGCTTCTTCTGATTCACCCTCCAGACTTCACCTTCTCCTTCTCCTTCTTCTGCTTCTTCTGATTCACCCTCCAGACTTCACCTTCTCCTTCTCCTTCTTCTGCTTCTTCTGATTCACCCTCCAGACTTCACCTTCTCCTTCTCCTTCTTCTACTTCTTCTGATTCACCCTCCAGACTTCACCTTCTCCTTCTCCTTCTTCTGCTTCTTCTGATTCACCCTCCTGACTTCACCTTCTCCTTCTCCTTCTTCTACATCTTCTGATTCACCCTCCTGACTTCACCTTCTCCTTCTCCTTCTTCTACTTCTTCTGATTCACCCTCCAGACTTCACCTTCTCCTTCTCCTTCTTCTGCTTCTTCTGATTCACCCTCCAGACTTCACCTTCTCATTCTCCTTCTTCTGCTTCTTCTGCTGCGCCCTCCAGACTTCACCTTCTCCTTCTCCTTCTTCTGCTTCTTCTGCTTCACACTCCAGACTTCACCTTCTCCTTCTCCTTCTTCTGCTTCCTCTGCTGCGCCCTCCAGGCTTCACCTTCTCCTTCTCCTTCTTCTGCTTCTTCTGCTTCACCGTCCTGACTTCACCTTCTCCTTCTCCTTCTTCTGCTTCTTCTGCTTCACACTCCAGACTTCACCTTCTCCTTCTCCTTCTTCTGTTTCTTCTGCTTCACCCTCCAGACTTCACCTTCTCCTTCTCTTTCTTCTGCTTCTTCTGATTCACCCTCCAGACTTCACCTTCTCCTTCTTCTGCTTCTTCTGATTCATCCTCCAGACTTAACCTTCTCCTTCTCCTTATTCTGCTTCTTCTGATTCACCCTCCAGACTTCACCTTCTCCTTCTCCTTCTTCTGCTTCTTCTGATTCACCCTCCAGACTTCACCTTCTCCTTCTCCTTCTTCTGCTTCTTCTGATTCACCCTCCAGACTTCACCTTCTCCTTCTCCTTCTTCTACTTCTTCTGATTCACCCTCCAGACTTCACCTTCTTTTTCTCCTTCTTCTGCTTCTTCTGATTCACCCTCCTGACTTCACCTTCTCCTTCTCCTTCTTCTACATCTTCTGATTCACCCTCCTGACTTCACCTTCTCCTTCTCCTTCTTCTACTGCTTCTGATTCACCCTCCAGACTTCACCTTCTCCTTCTCCTTCTTCTGCTTCTTCTGATTCACCCTCCAGACTTCACCTTCTCATTCTCCTTCTTCTGCTTCTTCTGCTGCGCCCTCCAGACTTCACCTTCTCCTTCTCCTTCTTCTGCTTCTTCTGCTTCACAATCCAGACTTCACCTTCTCCTTCTCCTTCTTCTGCTTCCTCTGCTGCGCCCTCCAGGCTTCACCTTCTCCTTCTCCTTCTTCTGCTTCTTCTGCTTCACCGTCCTGACTTCACCTTCTCCTTCTCCTTCTTCTGCTTCTTCTGCTTCACACTCCAGACTTCACCTTCTCCTTCTCCTTCTTCTGTTTCTTCTGCTTCACCCTCCAGACTTCACCTTCTCCTTCTCCTTCTTCTGCTTCTTCTGATTCACCCTCCTGACTTCACCTTCTCCTTCTCCTTCTTCTACTTCTTCTGATTCACCCTCCTGACTTCAGCTTCTCCTTCTCCTTCTTCTACTTCTTCTGCTTCACCCTCCAGACTTCACCTTCTCCTTCTTCTACTTCTTCTGATTCACCCTCCAGACTTCACCTTCTCCTTCTCCTTATTCTGCTTCTTCTGATTCACCCTCCAGACTTCACCTTCTCCTTCTCCTTATTCTGCTTCTTCTGATTCACCCTCCAGACTTCACCTTCTCCTTCTCCATCTTCTGCTTCTTCTGATTCACCCTCCTGACTTCACCTTCTCCTTCTCCTTCTTCTACTTCTTCTGATTCACCCTCCTGACTTCACCTTCTCCTTCTCCATCTTCTACTTCTTCTGCTTCACCCTCCAGACTTCAACTTCTCCTTCTCCTTCTTCTATTTCATCTGATTCACCCTCCAGACTTCACCTTCTCCTTCTCCTTCTTCTGCTTCTTCTGATTCACCCTCCAGACTTCACCTTCTCCTTCTCCTTCTTCTGCTTCTTCTGATTCACCCTCCAGACTTCACCTTCTCCTTCTCCTTCTTCTACTTCTTCTGATTCACCCTCCAGACTTCACCTTCTCCTTCTCCTTCTTCTGCTTCTTCTGATTCACCCTCCAGACTTCACCTTCTCCTTCTCCTTCGTCTACTTCTTCTGATTCACCCTCCAGACTACACCTTCTCCTTCTCCTTCTTCTACTTCTTCTGATTCACCCTCCAGACTTCACCTTCTCCTCCTCCTTCTTCTGTTTCTTCTGATTCACCCTCCAGACTTCATCTTCTCCTTCTCCTTCTTCTACTTCTTCTGATTCACCCTCCAGACTTCACCTTCTCCTTCTCCTTCTTCTACTTCTTCTGATTCACCCTCCAGTCTTCACCTTCTCCTTCTCCTTCTTCTGTTTCTTCTGCTTCACCCTCCAGACTTCACCTTCTCCTTCTCTTTCTTCTGCTTCTTCTGATTCACCCTCCAGACTTCACCTTCTCCTTCTCCTTCTTCTGATTCTTCTGATTCACCCTCCAGACTTCACCTTCTCCTTCTCCTTCTTCTGCTTCTTCTGATTCACCCTCCTGACTTCACCTTCTCCTTCTCCTTCTTCTACTTCTTCTGATTCACCCTCCTGACTTCACCTTCTCCTTCTCCCTCTTCTACTTCTTCTGCTTCACCCTCCAGACTTCACCTTCTCCTTCTCCTTCTTCTACTTCTTCTGATTCACCCTCCAGACTTCACCTTCTCCTTCTCCTTCTTCTGCTTCTTCTGATTCACCCTCCAGACTTCACCTTCTCCTTCTCCTTATTCTGCTTCTTCTGATTCACCCTCCAGACTTCAACTTCTCCTTCTCCTTATTCTGCTTCTTCTGATTCACCCTCCAGACTTCACCTTCTCCTTCTCCTTATTCTGCTTCTTCTGATTCACCCTCCAGACTTCACCTTCTCCTTCTCCTTCCTTTGCTTCTTCTGATTCACCCTCCAGACTTCACCTTCTCCTTCTCCTTCTTCTGATTCTTCTGCTTCACTCTCCTGACTTCACCTTCTCCTTCTCCTTCTTCTACTTCTTCTGATTCACCCTCCAGACTTCACCTACTCCTTCTCCTTCTTCTGCTTCTTCTGATTCACCCTCCTGACTTCACCTTCTCCTTCTCCTTCTTCTGCTTCTTCTGATTCACCCTCCAGACTTCACCTTCTCCTTCTCCTTCTTCTGCTTCTTCTGATTCACCCTCCAGACTTCACCTTCTCCTTCTCCTTCTTCTGCTTCTTCTGATTCACCCTCCAGACCTCACCTTCTCCTTCTCCTTCTTCTACTTCTTCTGATTCACCCTCCAGACTTCATCTTCTCCTTCTCCTTCTTCTGCTTCTTCTGATTCACCCTCCAGACTTCACCTTCTCCTTCTCCTTCTTCTGCTTCTTCTGATTCACCCTCCAGACTTCACCTTCTCCTTCTCCTTCTTCTACTTCTTCTGATTCACCCTCCAGACTTCACCTTCTCCTTCTCCTTCTTCTACTTCTTCTGATTCACCCTCCAGTCTTCACCTTCTCCTTCTCCTTCTTCTGTTTCTTCTGCTTCACCCTCCAGACTTCACCTTCTCCTTCTCTTTCTTCTGCTTCTTCTGCTTCACCCTCCAGACCTCACCTTCTCCTTCTCCTTCTTCTGATTCTTCTGATTCACCCTCCAGACTTCACCTTCTCTATCTCCTTCTTCTGCTTCTTCTGATTCACCCTCCTGACTTCACCTTCTCCTTCTCCTTCTTCTACTTCTTCTGATTCACCCTCCTGACTTCACCTTCTCCTTCTCCTTCTTCTACTTCTTCTGCTTCACCCTCCAGACTTCACCTTCTCCTTCTCCTTCTTCTACTTCTTCTGATTCACCCTCCAGACTTCACCTTCTCCTTCTCCTTCTTCTGCTTCTTCTGATTCACCCTCCATACTTCACCTTCTCCTTCTACTTATTCTGCTTCTTCTGATTCACCCTCCAGACTTTACCTTCTCCTTCTCCTTCTTCTGCTATTTCTGATTCACCCTCCAGACTTCACCTTCTCCTTCTCCATCTTCTGCTTCTTCTGATTCACCCTCCAGACTTCACCTTCTCCTTCTCCTTCTTCTGCTTCTTCTGATTCACCCTCCAGACTTCACCTTCTCCTTCTCCTTCTTCTACTTCTTCTGATTCACCCTCCAGACTTCACCTTCTCCTTCTCCTTCATCTGCTTCTTCTAATTCACCCTCCTGACTTCACCTTCTCCTTCTCCTTCTTCTACATCTTCTGATTCACCCTCCTGACTTCACCTTCTCCTTCTCCTTCTTCTACTTCTTCTGCTTCAACCTCCAGACTTCACCTTCTCCTTCTCCTTCTTCTACTTCATCTGATTCACCCTCCAGACTTCACCTTCTCCTTCTCCTTCTTCTACTTCTTCTGATTCACCCTCCAGACTTCACCTTCTCCTTCTCCTTCTTCTACTTCTTCTGATTCACCCTCCAGACTTCACCTTCTCCTTCTCCTTCTTCTGCTTCTTCTGAGTCACCCTCCAGACTTCACCTTCTCCTTCTCCTTATTCTGCTTCTTCTGAATCACCCTCCAGACTTCACCTTCTCCGTCTCCTTCTTCTGCTTCTTCTGATTCACCCTCCAGACTTCACCTTCTCATTCTCCTTCTTCTGCTTCTTCTGATTCACCCTCCAGACTTCACCTTCACCTTCTCCTTCTTCTACTTCTTCTGATTCACCCTCCAGACTTCACCTTCTCCATCTCCTTCTTCTGCTTCTTCTGATTCACCCTCCAGACTTCACCTTCTCCTTCTCCTTCGTCTACTTCTTCTGATTCACCCTCCAGACTTCACCTTCTCCTTCTCCTTCTTCTGCTTCTTCTGATTTACCCTCCAGACTTCACCTTCTCCTTCTCCTTCTTCTACTTCTTCTGATTCACCCTCCAGACTTCACCTTCTCCTTCTCCTTCTTCTGATTCTTCTGATTCACCCTCCAGACTTCACCTTCTCCTTCTCCTTCTTCTGCTTCTTCTGATTCACCCTCCTGACTTCACCTTCTCCTTCTCCTTCTTCTACATCTTCTGATTCACCCTCCTGACTTCACCTTCTCCTTCTCCTTCTTCTACTTCTTCTGCTTCCCCCTCCAGACTTCACCTTCTCCTTCTCCTTCTTCTACTTCTTCTGATTCACATCCAGACTTCACCTTCTCCTTCTCCTTCTTCTACTTCTTCTGATTCACCCTCCAGACTTCACCTTCTCCTTCCCCTTCTTCTACTTCTTCTGATTCACCCTCCAGACTTCACCTTCTCCTTCTCCTTCTTCTGCTTCTTCAGATTCACCCTCCAGACATCACCTTCTCCTTCTCCTTATTCTGCTTCTTCTGAATCACCCTCCAGACTTCACCTTCTCCTTCTCCTTCTTCTGCTTCTTCTGATTCACCCTCCAGACTTCACCTTCTCCTTCTCCTTCTTCTGCTTCTTCTGAGTCACCCTCCAGACTTCACCTTCTCCTTCTCCTTATTCTGCTTCTTCTGAATCACCCTCCAGACTTCACCTTCTCCGTCTCCTTCTTCTGCTTCTTCTGATTCACCCTCCAGACTTCACCTTCTCATTCTCCTTCTTCTGCTTCTTCTGATTCACCCTCCAGACTTCACCTTCACCTTCTCCTTCTTCTACTTCTTCTGATTCACCCTCCAGACTTCACCTTCTCCATCTCCTTCTTCTGCTTCTTCTGATTCACCCTCCAGACTTCACCTTCTCCTTCTCCTTCGTCTACTTCTTCTGATTCACCCTCCAGACTTCACCTTCTCCTTCTCCTTCTTCTGCTTCTTCTGATTTACCCTCCAGACTTCACCTTCTCCTTCTCCTTCTTCTACTTCTTCTGATTCACCCTCCAGACTTCACCTTCTCCTTCTCCTTCTTCTGATTCTTCTGATTCACCCTCCAGACTTCACCTTCTCCTTCTCCTTCTTCTGCTTCTTCTGATTCACCCTCCTGACTTCACCTTCTCCTTCTCCTTCTTCTACATCTTCTGATTCACCCTCCTGACTTCACCTTCTCCTTCTCCTTCTTCTACTTCTTCTGCTTCCCCCTCCAGACTTCACCTTCTCCTTCTCCTTCTTCTACTTCTTCTGATTCACATCCAGACTTCACCTTCTCCTTCTCCTTCTTCTACTTCTTCTGATTCACCCTCCAGACTTCACCTTCTCCTTCCCCTTCTTCTACTTCTTCTGATTCACCCTCCAGACTTCACCTTCTCCTTCTCCTTCTTCTGCTTCTTCAGATTCACCCTCCAGACATCACCTTCTCCTTCTCCTTATTCTGCTTCTTCTGAATCACCCTCCAGACTTCACCTTCTCCTTCTCCTTCTTCTGCTTCTTCTGATTCACCCTCCAGACTTCACCTTCTCCTTCTCCTTCTTCTGCTTCTTCTGATTCACCCTCCAGACTTACCTTCTCCTTCTCCTTCTTCTACTTCTTCTGATTCACCCTCCAGACTTCACCTTCTCCATCTCCTTCTTCTGCTTCTTCTGATTCACCCTCCAGACTTCACCTTCTCCTTCTCCTTCGTCTACTTCTTCTGATTCACCCTCCAGACTACACCTTCTCCTTCTCCTTCTTCTACTTCTTCTGATTCACCCGCCAGACTTCACCTTCTCCTTCTCCTTCTGTTTCTTCTGATTCACCCTCCAGACTTCACCTTCTCCTTCTCCTTCTTCTACTACTTCTGATTCACCCTCCAGACTTCACCTTCTCCTTCTCCTTCTTCTACTTCTTCTGATTCACCCTCCAGACTTCATCTTCTCCTTCTCCTTCTTCTGCTTCTTCTGATTCACCCTCCAGACTTCACCTTCTCCTTCTCCTTCTTCTGCTTCTTCTGATTCACCCTCCAGACTTCACCTTCTCCTTCTCCTTCTTCTACTTCTTCTGATTCACCCTCCAGACTTCACCTTCTCCTTCTCCTTCTTCTACTTCTTCTGATTCACCCTCCAGTCTTCACCTTCTCCTTCTCCTTCTTCTGTTTCTTCTGCTTCACCCTCCAGACTTCACCTTCTCCTTCTCTTTCTTCTGCTTCTTCTGATTCACCCTCCAGACTTCACCTTCTCCTTCTCCTTCTTCTGATTCTTCTGATTCACCCTCCAGACTTCACCTTCTCCTTCTCCTTCTTCTGCTTCTTCTGATTCACCCTCCTGACTTCACCTTCTCCTTCTCCTTCTTCTACTTCTTCTGCTTCACCCTCCAGACTTCACCTTCTCCTTCTCCTTCTTCTACTTCTTCTGATTCAACCTCCAGACTTCACCTTCTCCTTCTCCTTCTTCTGCTTCTTCTGATTCACCCTCCAGACTTCACCTTCTCATTCTCCTGCTTCTGCTTCTTCTGCTGCGCCCTCCAGACTTCACCTTCTCCTTCTCCTTCTTCTGCTTCTTCTGCTTCACACTCCAGACTTCACCTTCTCCTACTCCTTCTTCTGCTTCTTCTGCTGCGCCCTCCAGGCTTCACCTTCTCCTTCTCCTTCTTCTGCTTCTTCTGCTTCACCGTCCTGACTTCACCTTCTCCTTCTCCTTCTTCTACTTCTTCTGCTACACCCCCCTGACTTCACCTGCTCCTTCTCCTTCTTCTGCTTCTTCTGATTCACCCTCCTAACTTCACCTTCTCCTTCTCCTTATTCTGCTTCTTCTGATTCACCCTCCTGACTTCACCTTCTCCTTCTCCTTCTTCTGCTTCTTCTGATTCACCTTCCAGACTTCACCTTCTCCTTCTCCTTCTTCTGCTTCTTCTGATTCACCCTCCAGACTTCACCTTCTCCTTCTCCTTCTTCTGCTTCTTCTGATTCACCCTCCAGACCTCATCTTCTCCTTCTCCTTCTTCTACTTCTTCTGATTCACCCTCCAGACTTCATCTTCTCCTTCTCCTTCTTCTGCTTCTTCTGATTCACCCTCCAGACTTCACCTTCTCCTTCTCCTTCTTCTGCTTCTTCTGATTCACCCTCCAGACTTCACCTTCTCCTTCTCCTTCTTCTACTTCTTCTGATTCACCCTCCAGACTTCACCTTCTCCTTCTCCTTCTTCTACTTCTTCTGATTCACCCTCCAGTCTTCACCTTCTCCTTCTCCTTCTTCTGTTTCTTCTGCTTCACCCTCCAGACTTCACCTTCTCCTTCTCTTACTTCTGCTTCTTCTGCTTCACCCTCCAGACTTCACCTTCTCCTTCTCCTTCTTCTGATTCTTCTGATTCACCCTCCAGACTTCACCTTCTCTATCTCCTTCTTCTGCTTCTTCTGATTCACCCTCCTGACTTCACCTTCTCCTTCTCCTTCTTCTACTTCTTCTGATTCACCCTCCTGACTTCACCTTCTCCTTCTCCTTCTTCTACTTCTTCTGCTTCACCCTCCAGACTTCACCTTCTCCTTCTCCTTCTTCTGCTTCTTCTGATTCACCCTCCAGACTTAACCATCTCCTTCTCCTTATTCTGCTTCTTCTGATTCACCCTCCAGACTTCACCTTCTCCTTCTCCTTCTTCAGCTTCTTCTGATTCACCCTCCAGACTTCACCTTCTCCTTCTCCTTCTTCTGCTTCTTCTGATTCACCCTCCAGACTTCACCTTCTCCTTCTCCTTCTTCTACTTCTTCTGATTCACCCTCCAGACTTCACCTTCTCCTTCTCCTTCTTCTGCTTCTTCTGATTCACCCTCCTGACTTCACCTTCTCCTTCTCCTTCTTCTACATCTTCTGATTCACCCTCCTGACTTCACCTTCTCCTTCTCCATCTTCTACTTCCTCTGCTTCACCCTCCAGACTTCAACTTCTCCTTCTCCTTCTTCTACTTCTTCTGATTCACCCTCCAGACTTCACCTTCTCCTTCTCCTTCTTCTGCTTCTTCTGATTCACCCTCCAGACTTCACCTTCTCCTTCTCCTTCTTCTGCTTCTTCCGATTCACCCTCCAGACTTCACCTTCTCCTTCTCCTTCTTCTACTTCATCTGATTCACCCTCCAGACTTCACCTTCTCCTTCTCCTTCTTCTGCTTCTTCTGATTCACCCTCCAGACTTCACCTTCTCCTTCTCCTTCGTCTACTTCTTCTGATTCACCCTCCAGACTACACCTTCTCCTTCTCCTTCTTCTACTTCTTCTGATTCACCCTCCAGACTTCACCTTCTCCTTCTCCTTCTTCTGTTTCTTCTGATTCACCCTCCAGACTTCATGTTCTCCTTCTCCTTCTTCTACTTCTTCTGATTCACCCTCCAGACTTCACCTTCTCCTTCTCCTTCTTCTACTTCTTCTGATTCACCCTCCAGACTTCATCTTCTCCTTCTCCTTCTTCTGCTTCTTCTGATTCACCCTCCAGACTTCACCTTCTCCTTCTCCTTCTTCTGCTTCTTCTGATTCACCCTCCAGACTTCAACTTCTCCTTCTCCTTCTTCTACTTCTTCTGATTCACCCTCCAGACTTCACCTTCTCCTTCTCCTTCTTCTACTTCTTCTGATTCACCCTCCAGTCTTCACCTTCTCCTTCTCCTTCTTCTGTTTCTTCTGCTTCAACCTCCAGACTTCACCTTCTCCTTCTCTTTCTTCTGCTTCTTCTGATTCACCCTCCAGACTTCACCTTCTCCTTCTCCTTCTTTTGATTCTTCTGATTCACCCTCCAGACTTCACCTTCTCCTTCTCCTTCTTCTGCTTCTTCTGATTCACCCTCCTGACTTCACCTTCTCCTTCTCCTTCTTCTACTTCTTCTGATTCACCCTCCTGACTTCACCTTCTCCTTCTCCTTCTTCTACTTCTTCTGCTTCACCCTCCAGACTTCACCTTCTCCTTCTCCTTGTTCTACTTCTTCTGATTCAACCTCCAGACTTCACCTTCTCCTTCTCCTTCTTCTGCTTCTTCTGATTCACCCTCCAGACTTCACCTTCTCATTCTCCTTCTTGTGCTTCTTCTGCTGCGCCCTCCAGACTTCACCTTCTCCTTCTCCTTCTTCTGCTTCTTCTGCTTCACACTCCAGACTTCACCTTCTCCTTCTCCTTCTTCTGCTTCTTCTGCTGCGCCCTCCAGGCTTCACCTTCTCCTTCTCCTTCTTCTGCTTCTTCTGCTTCACCGTCCTGACTTCACCTTCTCCTTCTCCTTCTTCTACTTCTTCTGCTACACCCCCCTGACTTCACCTGCTCCTTCTCCTTCTTCTGCTTCTTCTGATTCACCCTCCTAACTTCACCTTCTCCTTCTCCTTCTTCTGCTTCTTCTGATTCACCCTCCTGACTTCACCTTCTCCTTCTCCTTCTTCTGCTTCTTCTGATTCACCCTCCAGACTTCACCTTCTCCTTCTCCTTCTTCTGCTTCTTCTGATTCACCCTCCAGACTTCACCTTCTCCTTCTCCTTCTTCTGCTTCTTCTGATTCACCCTCCAGACCTCACCTTCTCCTTCTCCTTCTTCTTCTTCTTCTGATTCACCCTCCAGACTTCATCTTCTCCTTCTCCTTCTTCTGCTTCTTCTGATTCATCCTCCAGACTTAACCTTCTCCTTCTCCTTATTCTGCTTCTTCTGATTCACCCTCCAGACTTCACCTTCTCCTTCTCCTTCTTCTGCTTCTTCTGATTCACCCTCCAGACTTCACCTTCTCCTTCTCCTTCTTCTGCTTCTTCTGATTCACCCTCCAGACTTCACCTTCTCCTTCTCCTTCTTCTACTTCTTCTGATTCACCCTCCAGACTTCACCTTCTCCTTCTCCTTCTTCTGCTTCTTCTGATTCACCCTCCTGACTTCACCTTCTCCTTCTCCTTCTTCTACATCTTCTGATTCACCCTCCTGACTTCACCTTCTCCTTCTCCTTCTTCTACTTCTTCTGATTCACCCTCCAGACTTCACCTTCTCCTTCTCCTTCTTCTGCTTCTTCTGATTCACCCTCCAGACTTCACCTTCTCATTCTCCTTCTTCTGCTTCTTCTGCTGCGCCCTCCAGACTTCACCTTCTCCTTCTCCTTCTTCTGCTTCTTCTGCTTCACACTCCAGACTTCACCTTCTCCTTCTCCTTCTTCTGCTTCCTCTGCTGCGCCCTCCAGGCTTCACCTTCTCCTTCTCCTTCTTCTGCTTCTTCTGCTTCACCGTCCTGACTTCACCTTCTCCTTCTCCTTCTTCTACTTCTTCTGCTACACCCCCCTAACTTCACCTGCTCCTTCTCCTTCTTCTGCTTCTTCTGATTCACCCTCCTAACTTCACCTTCTCCTTCTCCTTCTTCTGCTTCTTCTGATTCACCCTCCTGACTTCACCTTCTCCTTCTCCTTCTTCTGCTTCTTCTGATTCACCCTCCAGACTTCACCTTCTCCTTCTCCTTCTTCTGCTTCTTCTGATTCACCCTCCAGACCTCACCTTCTCCTTCTCCTTCTTCTACTTCTTCTGATTCACCCTCCAGACTTCATCTTCTCCTTCTCCTTCTTCTGCTTCTTCTGATTCACCCTCCAGACTTCACCTTCTCCTTCTCCTTCTTCTGCTTCTTCTGATTCACCCTCCAGACATCACCTTCTCCTTCTCCTTCTTCTACTTCTTCTGATTCACCCTCCAGACTTCACCTTCTCCTTCTCCTTCTTCTACTTCTTCTGATTCACCCTCCAGTCTTCACCTTCTCCTTCTCCTTCTTCTGCTTCTTCTGATTCACCCTCCAGACTTCACCTTCTCCTTCTCCTTCTTCTACTTCTTCTGATTCACACTCCAGACTTCACCTTCTCCTTCTCCTTATTCTGCTTCTTCTGATTCACCCTCCAGACTTCACCTTCTCCTTCTCCTTCCTCTGCTTCTTCTGATTCACCCTCCAGACTTCACCTTCTCCTTCTCCTTCTTCTGATTCTTCTGATTCACCCTCCAGACTTCACCTTCTCCTTCTCCATCTTCTGCTTCTTCTGATTCACCCTCCTGACTTCACCTTCTCCTTCTCCTTCTTCTACTTCTTCTGATTCACCCTCCTGACTTCACCTTCTCCTTCTCCATCTTCTACTTCTTCTGCTTCAACCTCCAGACTTCAACTTCTCCTTCTCCTTCTTCTACTTCTTCTGATTCACCCTCCAGACTTCACCTTCTCCTTCTCCTTCTTCTGCTTCTTCTGATTCACCCTCCAGACTTCACCTTCTCCTTGTCCTTCTTCTGCTTCTTCTGATTCACCCTCCAGACTTCACCTTCTCCTTCTCCTTCTTCTACTTCATCTGATTCACCCTCCAGACTTCACCTTCTCCTTCTCCTTCTTCTGCTTCTTCTGATTCACCTTCCAGACTTCACCTTCTCCTTCTCCTTCGTCTACTTCTTCTGATTCACCCTCCAGACTACACCTTCTCCTTCTCCTTCTTCTACTTCTTCTGATTCACCCTCCAGACTTCACCTTCTCCTTCTCCTTCTTCTGTTTCTTCTGATTCACCCTCCAGACTTCATCTTCTCTTTCTCCTTCTTCTACTTCTTCTGATTCACCCTCCAGACTTCACCTTCTCCTTCTCCTTCTTCTACTTCTTCTGATTCACCCTCCAGACTTCATCTTCTCCTTCTCCTTCTTCTGCTTCTTCTGATTCACCCTCCAGACTTCACCTTCTCCTTCTCCTTCTTCTGCTTCTTCTGATTCACCCTCCAGACTTCAACTTCTCCTTCTCCTTCTTCTACTTCTTCTGATTCACCCTCCAGACTTCACCTTCTCCTTCTCCTTCTTCTACTTCTTCTGATTCACCCTCCAGTCTTCACCTTCTCCTTCTCCTTCTTCTGTTTCTTCTGCTTCACCCTCCAGACTTCACCTTCTCCTTCTCTTTCTTCTGCTTCTTCTGATTCACCCTCCAGACTTCACCTTCTACTTCTCCTTCTTCTGATTCTTCTGATTCACCCTCCAGACTTCACCTTCTCCTTCTCCTTCTTCTGCTTCTTCTGATTCACCCTCCTGACTTCACCTTCTCCTTCTCCTTCTTCTACTTCTTCTGATTCACCCTCCTGACTTCACCTTCTCCTTCTCCTTCTTCTACTTCTTCTGCTTCACCCTCCAGACTTCACCTTCTCCTTCTCCTTCTTCTACTTCTTCTGATTCAACCTCCAGACTTCACCTTCTCCTTCTCCTTCTTCTGCTTCTTCTGATTCACCCTCCAGACTTCACCTTCTCATTCTCCTTCTTCTGCTTCTTCTGCTGCGCCCTCCAGACTTCACCTTCTCCTTCTCCTTCTTCTGCTTCTTCTGCTTCACACTCCAGACTTCACCTTCTTCTTCTCCTTCTTCTGCTTCTTCTGCTGCGCCCTCCAGGCTTCACCTTCTCCTTCTCCTTCTTCTGCTTCTTCTGCTACACCCCCCTGACTTCACCTGCTCCTTCTCCTTCTTCTGCTTCTTCTGTTTCACCCTCCTAACTTCACCTTCACCTTCTCCTTCTTCTGCTTCTTCTGATTCACCCTCCTGACTTCACCTTCTCCTTCTCCTTCTTCTGCTTCTTCTGATTCACCCTCCAGACTTCACCTTCTCCTTCTCCTTCTTCTGCTTCTTCTGATTCACCCTCCAGACTTCACCTTCTCCTTCTCCTTCTTCTGCTTCTTCTGATTCACCCTCCAGACCTCACCTTCTCCTTCTCCTTCTTCTACTTCTTCTGATTCACCCTCCAGACTTCATCTTCTCCTTCTCCTTCTTCTGCTTCTTCTGATTCACCCTCCAGTCTTCACCTTCTCCTTCTCCTTCTTCTGCTTCTTCTGATTCACCCTCCAGACTTCACCTTCTCCTTCTCCTTCTTCTACTTCTTCTGATTCACCCTCCAGACTTCACCTTCTCCTTCTCCTTCTTCTACTTCTTCTGATTCACCCTCCAGTCTTCACCTTCTCCTTCTCCTTCTTCTGTTTCTTCTGCTTCACCCTCCAGACTTCACCTTCTCCTTCTCTTTCTTCTGCTTCTTCTGCTTCACCCTCCAGACTTCACCTTCTCCTTCTCCTTCTTCTGATTCTTCTGATTCACCCTCCAGACTTCACCTTCTCTATCTCCTTCTTCTGCTTCTTCTGATTCACCCTCCTGACTTCACCTTCTCCTTCTCCTTCTTCTACTTCTTCTGATTCACCCTCCTGACTTCACCTTCTCCTTCTCCTTCTTCTACTTCTTCTGCTTCACCCTCCAGACTTCAACTTCTCCTTCTCCTTCTTCTACTTCTTCTGATTCACCCTCCAGACTTCACCTTCTCCTTCTTCTGCTTCTTCTGATTCACCCTCCAGACTTCACCTTCTCCTTCTCCTTCTCCTTATTCTTCTGATTCACCCTCCAGACTTCACCTTCTCCTTCTCCTTCTTCTACTTCTTCTGATTCACCCTCCAGACTTCACCTTCTCCTTCTCCTTCTTCTGCTTCTTCTGATTCACCCTCCAGACTTCACCTTCTCCTTCTCCTTCGTCTACTTCTTCTGATTCACCCTCCAGACTACACCTTCTCCTTCTCCTTCTTCTTCTTCTTCTGATTCACCCTCCAGACTTCACCTTCTCCTTCTCCTTCTTCTGTTTCTTCTGATTCACCCTCCAGACTTCATCTTCTCCTTCTCCTTCTTCTACTTCTTCTGATTCACCCTCCAGACTTCACCTTCTCCTTCTCCTTCTTCTACTTCTTCTGATTCACCCTCCAGACTTCATCTTCTCCTTCTCCTTCTTCTGCTTCTTCTGATTCACCCTCCAGACTTCACCTTCTCCTTCTCCTTCTTCTGCTTCTTCTGATTCACCCTCCAGACTTCAACTTCTCCTTCTGCTTCTTCTACTTCTTCTGATTCACCCTCCAGACTTCACCTTCTCCTTCTCCTTCTTCTACTTCTTCCGATTCACCCTCCAGACTTCATCTTCTCCTTCTCCTTCTTCTGCTTCTTCTGATTCACCCTCCAGACTTCACCTTCTCCTTCTCCTTCTTCTGCTTCTTCTGATTCACCCTCCAGACTTCACCTTCTCCTTCTCCTTCTTCTACTTCTTCTGATTCACCCTCCAGACTTCACCTTCTCCTTCTCCTTCTTCTACTTCTTCTGATTCACCCTCCAGTCTTCACCTTCTCCTTCTCCTTCTTCTGTTTCTTCTGCTTCACCCTCCTGACTTCACCTTCTCCTTCTCTTTCTTCTGCTTCTTCTGATTCACCCTCCAGACTTCACCTTCTCCTTCTCCTTCTTCTGATTCTTCTGATTCACCCTCCAGACTTCACCTTCTCCTTCTCCTTCTTCTGCTTCTTCTGATTCACCCTCCTGACTTCACCTTCTCCTTCTCCTGCTTCTACGTCTTCTGATTCACCCTCCAGACTTCACCTTCTCCTTCTCCTTCTTCTCCTTCTTCTGCTTCACCCTCCAGACTTCACCTTCTCCTTCTCCTTCTTCTGCTTCTTCTGATTCACCCTCCAGACTTCACCTTCTCCTTCTCCTTCTTCTGCTTCTTCTGATTCACCCTCCAGACTTCACCTTCTCCTTCTCCTTATTCTGCTTCTTCTGATTCACCCTCCAGACTTCACCTTCTCCTTCTCCTTATTCTGCTTCTTCTGATTCACCCTCCAGACTTCACCTTCTCCTTCTCCTTCCTCTGCTTCTTCTGATTCACCCTCCAGACTTCACCTTCTCCTTCTCCTTCTTCTGATTCTTCTGATTCTCCTCAGACTTCACCTTCTCCTTCTCCATCTTCTGCTTCTTCTGATTCACCCTCCTGACTTCACCTTCTCCTTCTCCTTCTTCTACTTCTTCTGATTCACCCTCCAGTCTTCACCTTCTCCTTCTCCTTCTTCTGCTTCTTCTGATTCACCCTCCAGACTTCACCTTCTCCTTCTCCTTCTTCTACTTCTTCTGATTCACACTCCAGACTTCACCTTCTCCTTCTCCTTATTCTGCTTCTTCTGATTCACCCTCCAGACTTCACCTTCTCCTTCTCCTTCCTCTGCTTCTTCTGATTCACCCTCCAGACTTCACCTTCTCCTTCTCCTTCTTCTGATTCTTCTGATTCACCCTCCAGACTTCACCTTCTCCTTCTCCATCTTCTGCTTCTTCTGATTCACCCTCCTGACTTCACCTTCTCCTTCTCCTTCTTCTACTTCTTCTGATTCACCCTCCTGACTTCACCTTCTCCTTCTCCATCTTCTACTTCTTCTGCTTCACCCTCCAGACTTCAACTTCTCCTTCTCCTTCTTCTACTTCTTCTGATTCACCCTCCAGACTTCACCTTCTCCTTCTCCTTCTTCTGCTTCTTCTGATTCACCCTCCAGACTTCACCTTCTCCTTCTCCTTCTTCTGCTTCTTCTGATTCACCCTCCAGACTTCACCTTCTCCTTCTCCTTCTTCTACTTCATCTGATTCACCCTCCAGACTTCACCTTCTCCTTCTCCTTCTTCTGCTTCTTCTGATTCACCTTCCAGACTTCACCTTCTCCTTCTCCTTCGTCTACTTCTTCTGATTCACCCTCCAGACTACACCTTCTCCTTCTCCTTCTTCTACTTCTTCTGATTCACCCTCCAGGCTTCACCTTCTCCTTCTCCTTCTTCTGTTTCTTCTGATTCACCCTCCAGACTTCATCTTCTCTTTCTCCTTCTTCTACTTCTTCTGATTCACCCTCCAGACTTCACCTTCTCCTTCTCCTTCTTCTACTTCTTCTGATTCACCCTCCAGACTTCATCTTCTCCTTCTCCTTCTTCTGCTTCTTCTGATTCACCCTCCAGACTTCACCTTCTCCTTCTCCTTCTTCTGCTTCTTCTGATTCACCCTCCAGACTTCAACTTCAACTTCTCCTTCTTCTACTTCTTCTGATTCACCCTCCAGACTTCACCTTCTCCTTCTCCTTCTTCTACTTCTTCTGATTCACCCTCCAGTCTTCACCTTCTCCTTCTCCTTCTTCTGTTTCTTCTGCTTCACCCTCCAGACTTCACCTTCTCCTTCTCTTTCTTCTGCTTCTTCTGATTCACCCTCCAGACTTCACCTTCTCCTTCTCCTTCTTCTGATTCTTCTGATTCACCCTCCAGACTTCACCTTCTCCTTCTCCTTCTTCTACTTCTTCTGATTCACCCTCCTGACGTCACCTTCTCCTTCTCCTTCTTCTACTTCTTCTGCTTCACCCTCCAGACTTCACCTTCTCCTTCTCCTTCTTCTACTTCTTCTGATTCAACCTCCAGACTTCACCTTCTCCTTCTCCTTCTTCTGCTTCTTCTGATTCACCCTCCAGACTTCACCTTCTCATTCTCCTTCTTCTGCTTCTTCTGCTGCGCCCTCCAGACTTCACCTTCTCCTTCTCCTTCTTCTGCTTCTTCTGCTTCACACTCCAGACTTCACCTTCTTCTTCTCCTTCTTCTGCTTCTTCTGCTGCGCCCTCCAGGCTTCACCTTCTCCTTCTCCTTCTTCTGCTTCTTCTGCTACACCCCCCTGACTTCACCTGCTCCTTCTCCTTCTTCTGCTTCTTCTGATTCACCCTCCTAACTTCACCTTCACCTTCTCCTTCTTCTGCTTCTTCTGATTCACCCTCCTGACTTCACCTTCTCCTTCTCCTTCTTCTGCTTCTTCTGATTCACCCTCCAGACTTCACCTTCTCCTTCTCCTTCTTCTGCTTCTTCTGATTCACCCTCCAGACTTCACCTTCTCCTTCTCCTTCTTCTGCTTCTTCTGATTCACCCTCCAGACCTCACCTTCTCCTTCTCCTTCTTCTACTTCTTCTGATTCACCCTCCAGACTTCATCTTCTCCTTCTCCTTCTTCTGCTTCTTCTGATTCACCCTCCAGTCTTCACCTTCTCCTTCTCCTTCTTCTGCTTCTTCTGATTCACCCTCCAGACTTCACCTTCTCCTTCTCCTTCTTCTACTTCTTCTGATTCACCCTCCAGACTTCACCTTCTCCTTCTCCTTCTTCTACTTCTTCTGATTCACCCTCCAGTCTTCACCTTCTCCTTCTCCTTCTTCTGTTTCTTCTGGTTCACCCTCCAGACTTCACCTTCTCCTTCTCTTTCTTCTGCTTCTTCTGCTTCACCCTCCAGACTTCACCTTCTCCTTCTCCTTCTTCTGATTCTTCTGATTCACCCTCCAGACTTCACCTTCTCTATCTCCTTCTTCTGCTTCTTCTGATTCACCCTCCTGACTTCACCTTCTCCTTCTCCTTCTTCTACTTCTTCTGATTCACCCTCCTGACTTCACCTTCTCCTTCTCCTTCTTCTACTTCTTCTGCTTCACCCTCCAGACTTCAACTTCTCCTTCTCCTTCTTCTACTTCTTCTGATTCACCCTCCAGACTTCACCTTCTCCTTCTTCTGCTTCTTCTGATTCACCCTCCAGACTTCACCTTCTCCTTCTCCTTCTCCTTATTCTTCTGATTCACCCTCCAGACTTCACCTTCTCCTTCTCCTTCTTCTACTTCTTCTGATTCACCCTCCAGACTTCACCTTCTCCTTCTCCTTCTTCTGCTTCTTCTGATTCACCCTCCAGACTTCACCTTCTCCTTCTCCTTCGTCTACTTCTTCTGATTCACCCTCCAGACTACACCTTCTACTTCTCCTTCTTCTTCTTCTTCTGATTCACCCTCCAGACTTCACCTTCTCCTTCTCCTTCTTCTGTTTCTTCTGATTCACCCTCCAGACTTCATCTTCTCCTTCTCCTTCTTCTACTTCTTCTGATTCACCCTCCAGACTTCACCTTCTCCTTCTCCTTCTTCTACTTCTTCTGATTCACCCTCCAGACTTCATCTTCTCCTTCTCCTTCTTCTGCTTCTTCTGATTCACCCTCCAGACTTCACCTTCTCCTTCTCCTTCTTCTGCTTCTTCTGATTCACCCTCCAGACTTCAACTTCTCCTTCTCCTTCTTCTACTTCTTCTGATTCACCCTCCAGACTTCACCTTCTCCTTCTCCTTCTTCTACTTCTTCCGATTCACCCTCCAGACTTCATCTTCTCCTTCTCCTTCTTCTGCTTCTTCTGATTCACCCTCCAGACTTCACCTTCTCCTTCTCCTTCTTCTGCTTCTTCTGATTCACCCTCCAGACTTCACCTTCTCCTTCTCCTTCTTCTACTTCTTCTGATTCACCCTCCAGACTTCACCTTCCCCTTCTCCTTCTTCTACTTCTTCTGATTCACCCTCCATTCTTCACCTTCTCCTTCTCCTTCTTCTGTTTCTTCTGCTTCACCCTCCTGACTTCACCTTCTCCTTCTCTTTCTTCTGCTTCTTCTGATTCACCCTCCAGACTTCACCTTCTCCTTCTCCTTCTTATGATTCTTCTGATTCACCCTCCAGACTTCACCTTCTCCTTCTCCTTCTTCTGCTTCTTCTGATTCACCCTCCTGACTTCACCTTCTCCTTCTCCTTCTTCTACGTCTTCTGATTCACCCTCCAGACTTCACCTTCTCCTTCTCCTTCTTCTCCTTCTTCTGCTTCACCCTCCAGACTTCACCTTCTCCTTCTCCTTCTTCTGCTTCTTCTGATTCACCCTCCAGATTCACCTTCTCCTTCTCCTTCTTCTGCTTCTTCTGATTCACCCTCCAGACTTCACCTTCTCCTTCTCCTTATTCTGCTTCTTCTGATTCACCCTCCAGACTTCACCTTCTCCTTCTCCTTATTCTGCTTCTTCTGATTCACCCTCCAGACTTCACCTTCTCCTTCTCCTTCCTCTGCTTCTTCTGATTCACCCTCCAGACTTCACCTTCTCCTTCTCCTTCTTCTGATTCTTCTGATTCTCCCTCCAGACTTCACCTTCTCCTTCTCCATCTTCTGCTTCTTCTGATTCACCCTCCTGACTTCACCTTCTCCTTCTCCTTCTTCTACTTCTTCTGATTCACCCTCCTGACTTCACCTTCTCCTTCTCCATCTTCTACTTCCTCTGCTTCACCCTCCAGACTTCAACTTCTTCTTCTCCTTCTTCTACTTCTTCTGATTCACCCTCCAGACTTCACCTTCTCCTTCTCCTTCTTCTGCTTCTTCTGATTCACCCTCCAGACTTCACCTTCTCCTTCTCCTTCTTCTGCTTCTTCTGATTCACCCTCCAGACTTCACCTTCTCCTTCTCCTTCTTCTACTTCATCTGATTCACCCTCCAGACTTCACCTTCTCCTTCTCCTTCTTCTGCTTCTTCTGATTCACCCTCCAGACTTCACCTTCTCCTTCTCCTTCGTCTACTTCTTCTGATTCACCCTCCAGACTACACCTTCTCCTTCTCCTTCTTCTACTTCTTCTGATTCACCCTCCAGACTTCACCTTCTCCTTCTCCTTCTTCTGTTTCTTCTGATTCACCCTCCAGACTTCATCTTCTCCTTCTCCTTCTTCTACTTCTTCTGATTCACCCTCCAGACTTCACCTTCTCCTTCTCCTTCTTCTACTTCTTCTGATTCACCCTCCAGACTTCATCTTCTCCTTCTCCTTCTTCTGCTTCTTCTGATTCACCCTCCAGACTTCACCTTCTCCTTCTCCTTCTTCTGCTTCTTCTGATTCACCCTCCAGACTTAAACTTCTCCTTCTCCTTCTTCTACTTCTTCTGATTCACCCTCCAGACTTCACCTTCTCCTTCTCCTTCTTCTACTTCTTCTGATACACCCTCCAGTCTTCATCTTATCCTTCTCCTTCTTCTGTTTCTTCTGCTTCACTCTCCAGACTTCACCTTCTCCTTCTCTTTCTTCTGCTTCTTCTGATTCACCCTCCAGACTTCACCTTCTCCTTCTCCTTCTTCTGATTCTTCTGATTCACCCTCCAGACTTCACCTTCTCCTTCTCCCTCTTCTGCTTCTTCTGATTCACCCTCCTGACTTCACCTTCTCCTTCTCCTTCTTCTACTTCTTCTGATTCACCCTCCTGACTTCACCTTCTCCTTCTCCTTCTTCTACTTCTTCTGCTTCACCCTCCAGACTTCACCTTCTCCTTCTCCTTCTTCTACTTCTTCTGATTCAACCTCCAGACTTCACCTTCTCCTTCTCCTTCTTCTGCTTCTTCTGATTCACCCTCCAGACTTCACCTTCTCATTCTCCTTCTTCTGCTTCTTCTGCTGCGCCCTCCAGACTTCACCTTCTCCTTCTCCTTCTTCTGCTTCTTCTGCTTCACACTCCAGACTTCAACTTCTCCTACTCCTTCTTCTGCTTCTTCTACTGCGCCCTCCAGGCTTCACCTTCTCCTTCTCCTTCTTCTGCTTCTTCTGCTTCACCGTCCTGACTTCACCTTCTCCTTCTCCTTCTTCTACTTCTTCTGCTACACCCCCCTGACTTCACCTGCTCCTTCTCCTTCTTCTGCTTCTTCTGATTCACCCTCCTAACTTCACCTTCTCCTTCTCCTTATTCTGCTTCTTCTGATTCACCCTCCTGACTTCACCTTCTCCTTCTCCTTCTTCTGCTTCTTCTGATTCACCTTCCAGACTTCACCTTCTCCTTCACCTTCTTCTGCTTCTTCTGATTCACCCTCCAGACTTCACCTTCTCCTTCTCCTTCTTCTGCTTCTTCTGATTCACCCTCCAGACCTCACCTTCTCCTTCTCCTTCTTCTACTTCTTCTGATTCACCCTCCAGACTTCATCTTCTCCTTCTCCTTCTTCTGCTTCTTCTGATTCACCCTCCAGACTTCACCTTCTCCTTCTCCTTCTTCTGCTTCTTCTGATTCACCCTCCAGACTTCACCTTCTCCTTCTCCTTCTTCTACTTCTTCTGATTCACCCTCCAGACTTCACCTTCTCCTTCTCCTTCTTCTACTTCTTCTGATTCACCCTCCAGTCTTCACCTTCTCCTTCTCCTTCTTCTGTTTCTTCTGCTTCACCCTCCAGACTTCACCTTCTCCTTCTCTTTCTTCTGCTTCTTCTGCTTCACCCTCCAGACTTCACCTTCTCCTTCTCCTTCTTCTGATTCTTCTGATTCACCCTCCAGACTTCACCTTCTCTATCTCGTTCTTCTGCTTCTTCTGATTCACCCTCCTGACTTCACCTTCTCCTTCTCCTTCTTCTACTTCTTCTGATTCACCCAATGACTTCACCTTCTCCTTCTCCTTCTTCTACTTCTTCTGCTTCACCCTCCAGACTTCACCTTCTCCTTCTCCTTCTTCTACTTCTTCTGATTCACCCTCCAGACTTCACCTTCTCCTTCTCCTTCTTCTGATTCTTCTGATTCTCCCTCCAGACTTCACCTTCTCCTTCTCCATCTTCTGCTTCTTCTGATTCACCCTCCTGACTTCACCTTCTCCTTCTCCTTCTTCTACTTCTTCTGATTCACCCTCCTGACTTCACCTTCTCCTTCTCCATCTTCTACTTCCTCTGCTTCACCCTCCAGACTTCAACTTCTTCTTCTCCTTCTTCTACTTCTTCTGATTCACCCTCCAGACTTCACCTTCTCCTTCTCCTTCTTCTGCTTCTTCTGATTCACCCTCCAGACTTCACCTTCTCCTTCTCCTTCTTCTGCTTCTTCTGATTCACCCTCCAGACTTCACCTTCTCCTTCTCCTTCTTCTACTTCATCTGATTCACCCTCCAGACTTCACCTTCTCCTTCTCCTTCTTCTGCTTCTTCTGATTCACCCTCCAGACTTCACCTTCTCCTTCTCCTTCGTCTACTTCTTCTGATTCACCCTCCAGACTACACCTTCTCCTTCTCCTTCTTCTACTTCTTCTGATTCACCCTCCAGACTTCACCTTCTCCTTCTCCTTCTTCTGTTTCTTCTGATTCACCCTCCAGACTTCATCTTCTCCTTCTCCTTCTTCTACTTCTTCTGATTCACCCTCCAGACTTCACCTTCTCCTTCTCCTTCTTCTACTTCTTCTGATTCACCCTCCAGACTTCATCTTCTCCTTCTCCTTCTTCTGCTTCTTCTGATTCACCCTCCAGACTTCACCTTCTCCTTCTCCTTCTTCTGCTTCTTCTGATTCACCCTCCAGACTTAAACTTCTCCTTCTCCTTCTTCTACTTCTTCTGATTCACCCTCCAGACTTCACCTTCTCCTTCTCCTTCTTCTACTTCTTCTGATACACCCTCCAGTCTTCATCTTATCCTTCTCCTTCTTCTGTTTCTTCTGCTTCACTCTCCAGACTTCACCTTCTCCTTCTCTTTCTTCTGCTTCTTCTGATTCACCCTCCAGACTTCACCTTCTCCTTCTCCTTCTTCTGATTCTTCTGATTCACCCTCCAGACTTCACCTTCTCCTTCTCCCTCTTCTGCTTCTTCTGATTCACCCTCCTGACTTCACCTTCTCCTTCTCCTTCTTCTACTTCTTCTGATTCACCCTCCTGACTTCACCTTCTCCTTCTCCTTCTTCTACTTCTTCTGCTTCACCCTCCAGACTTCACCTTCTCCTTCTCCTTCTTCTACTTCTTCTGATTCAACCTCCAGACTTCACCTTCTCCTTCTCCTTCTTCTGCTTCTTCTGATTCACCCTCCAGACTTCACCTTCTCATTCTCCTTCTTCTGCTTCTTCTGCTGCGCCCTCCAGACTTCACCTTCTCCTTCTCCTTCTTCTGCTTCTTCTGCTTCACACTCCAGACTTCAACTTCTCCTACTCCTTCTTCTGCTTCTTCTACTGCGCCCTCCAGGCTTCACCTTCTCCTTCTCCTTCTTCTGCTTCTTCTGCTTCACCGTCCTGACTTCACCTTCTCCTTCTCCTTCTTCTACTTCTTCTGCTACACCCCCCTGACTTCACCTGCTCCTTCTCCTTCTTCTGCTTCTTCTGATTCACCCTCCTAACTTCACCTTCTCCTTCTCCTTATTCTGCTTCTTCTGATTCACCCTCCTGACTTCACCTTCTCCTTCTCCTTCTTCTGCTTCTTCTGATTCACCTTCCAGACTTCACCTTCTCCTTCTCCTTCTTCTGCTTCTTCTGATTCACCCTCCAGACTTCACCTTCTCCTTCTCCTTCTTCTGCTTCTTCTGATTCACCCTCCAGACCTCACCTTCTCCTTCTCCTTCTTCTACTTCTTCTGATTCACCCTCCAGACTTCATCTTCTCCTTCTCCTTCTTCTGCTTCTTCTGATTCACCCTCCAGACTTCACCTTCTCCTTCTCCTTCTTCTGCTTCTTCTGATTCACCCTCCAGACTTCACCTTCTCCTTCTCCTTCTTCTACTTCTTCTGATTCACCCTCCAGACTTCACCTTCTCCTTCTCCTTCTTCTACTTCTTCTGATTCACCCTCCAGTCTTCACCTTCTCCTTCTCCTTCTTCTGTTTCTTCTGCTTCACCCTCCAGACTTCACCTTCTCCTTCTCTTTCTTCTGCTTCTTCTGCTTCACCCTCCAGACTTCACCTTCTCCTTCTCCTTCTTCTGATTCTTCTGATTCACCCTCCAGACTTCACCTTCTCTATCTCGTTCTTCTGCTTCTTCTGATTCACCCTCCTGACTTCACCTTCTCCTTCTCCTTCTTCTACTTCTTCTGATTCACCCAATGACTTCACCTTCTCCTTCTCCTTCTTCTACTTCTTCTGCTTCACCCTCCAGACTTCACCTTCTCCTTCTCCTTCTTCTACTTCTTCTGATTCACCCTCCAGACTTCACCTTCTCCTTCTCCTTCTTCTGCTTCTTCTGATTCACCCTCCAGACTTAACCATCTCCTTCTCCTTACTCTGCTTCTTCTGATTCACCCTCCAGACTTCACCTTCTCCTTCTCCTTCTTCTGCATCTTCTGATTCACCCTCCAGACTTCACCTTCTCCTTCTCCTTCTTCTGCTTCTTCTGATTCACCCTCCAGACTTCACCTTCTCCTTCTCCTTCTTCTCCTTCTTCTGATTCACCCTCCAGACTTCACCTTCTCCTTCTCCTTCTTCTGCTTCTTCTGATTCACCCTCCTGACTTCACCTTCTCCTTCTCCTTCTTCTACATTTTCTGATTCACCCTCCTGACTTCACCTTCTCCTTCTCCATCTTCTACTTCCTCTGCTTCACCCTCCAGACTTCAACTTCTCCTTCTCCTTCTTCTACTTCTTCTGATTCACCCTCCAGACTTCACCTTCTCCTTCTCCTTCTTCTGCTTCTTCTGATTCACCCTCCAGACTTCACCTTCTCCTTCTCCTTCTTCTGCTTCTTCCGATTCACCCTCCAGACTTCACCTTCTCCTTCTCCTTCTTCTACTTCATCTGATTCACCCTCCAGACTTCACCTTCTCCTTCTCCTTCTTCTGCTTCTTCTGATTCACCCTCCAGACTTCACCTTCTCCTTCTCCTTCGTCTACTTCTTCTGATTCACCCTCCAGACTACACCTTCTCCTTCTCCTTCTTCTACTTCTTCTGATTCACCCTCCAGACTTCACCTTCTCCTTCTCCTTCTTCTGTTTCTTCTGATTCACCCTCCAGACTTCATGTTCTCCTTCTCCTTCTTCTACTTCTTCTGATTCACCCTCCAGACTTCACCTTCTCCTTCTCCTTCTTCTACTTCTTCTGATTCACCCTCCAGACTTCATCTTCTCCTTCTCCTTCTTCTGCTTCTTCTGATTCACCCTCCAGACTTCACCTTCTCCTTCTCCTTCTTCTGCTTCTTCTGATTCACCCTCCAGACTTCAACTTCTCCTTCTCCTTCTTCTACTTCTTCTGATTCACCCTCCAGACTTCACCTTCTCCTTCTCCTTCTTCTACTTCTTCTGATTCACCCTCCAGTCTTCACCTTCTCCTTCTCCTTCTTCTGTTTCTTCTGCTTCACCCTCCAGACTTCACCTTCTCCTTCTCTTTCTTCTGCTTTATCTGATTCACCCTCCAGACTTCACCTTCTCCTTCTCCTTCTTCTGATTCTTCTGATTCACCCTCCAGACATCACCTTCTCCTTCTCCTTCTTCTGCTTCTTCTGATTCACCCTCCTGACTTCACCTTCTCCTTCTCCTTCTTCTACTTCTTCTGATTCACCCTCCTGACTTCACCTTCTCCTTCTCCTTCTTCTACTTCTTCTGCTTCACCCTCCAGACTTCACCTTCTCCTTCTCCTTCTTCTACTTCTTCTGATTCAACCTCCAGACTTCACCTTCTCCTTCTCCTTCTTCTGCTTCTTCTGATTCACCCTCCAGACTTCACCTTCTCATTCTCCTTCTTCTGCTTCTTCTGCTGCGCCCTCCAGACTTCACCTTCTCCTTCTCCTTCTTCTGCTTCTTCTGCTTCACACTCCAGACTTCACCTTCTCCTTCTCCTTCTTCTGCTTCTTCTGCTGCGCCCTCCAGGCTTCACCTTCTCCTTCTCCTTCTTCTGCTTCTTCTGCTTCACCGTCCTGACTTCACCTTCTCCTTCTCCTTCTTCTACTTCTTCTGCTACACCCCCCTGACTTCACCTGCTCCTTCTCCTTCTTCTGCTTCTTCTGATTCACCCTCCTAACTTCACCTTCTCCTTCTCATTCTTCTGCTTCTTCTGATTCACCCTCCTGACTTCACCTTCTCCTTCTCCTTCTTCTGCTTCTTCTGATTCACCCTCCAGACTTCACCTTCTCCTTCTCCTTCTTCTGCTTCTTCTGATTCACCCTCCAGACTTCACCTTCTCCTTCTCCTTCTTCTGCTTCTTCTGATTCACCCTCCAGACCTCACCTTCTCCTTCTCCTTCTTCTTCTTCTTCTGATTCACCCTCCAGACTTCATCTTCTCCTTCTCCTTCTTCTGCTTCTTCTGATTCATCCTCCAGACTTCACCTTCTCCTTCTCCTTCTTCTGCTTCTTCTGATTCTCCCTCCAGACTTCAACTTCTCCTTCTCCTTCTTCTACTTCTTCTGATTCACCCTCCAGACTTCACCTTCTCCTTCTCCTTCTTCTACTTCTTCTGATTCACCCTCCAGTCTTCACCTTCTCCTTCTCCTTCTTCTGTTTCTTCTGCTTCACCCTCCAGACTTCACCTTCTCCTTCTCTTTCTTCTGCTTCTTCTGCTTCACCCTCCAGACTTCACCTTCTCCTTCTGCTTCTTCTGATTCTTCTGATTCACCCTCCAGACTTCACCTTCTCTATCTCCTTCTTCTGCTTCTTCTGATTCACCCTCCTGACTTCACCTTCTCCTTCTCCTTCTTCTACTTCTTCTGATTCACCCTCCTGACTTCACCTTCTCCTTCTCCTTCTTCTACTTCTTCTGCTTCACCCTCCAGACTTCACCTTCTCCTTCTCCTTCTTCTACTTCTTCTGATTCACCCTCCAGACTTCACCTTCTCCTTCTCCTTCTTCTGCTTCTTCTGATTCATCCTCCAGACTTAACCTTCTCCTTCTCCTTCTTCTGCTTCTTCTGATTCACCCTCCAGACTTCACCTTCTCCTTCTCCTTCTTCTGCTTCTTCTGATTCACCCTCCAGACTTCACCTTCTCCTTCTCCTTCTTCTACTTCTTCTGATTCACCCTCCAGACTTCACCTTCTCCTTCTCCTTCTTCTGCTTCTTCTGATTCACCCTCCTGACTTCACCTTCTCCTTCTCCTTCTTCTACATCTTCTGATTCACCCTCCTGACTTCACCTTCTCCTTCTCCTTCTTCTACTTCTTCTGATTCACCCTCCAGACTTCACCTTCTCCTTCTCCTTCTTCTGCTTCTTCTGATTCACCCTCCAGACTTCACCTTCTCATTCTCCTTCTTCTGCTTCTTCTGCTTCACACTCCAGACTTCACCTTCTCCTTCTCCTTCTTCTGCTTCCTCTGCTGCGCCCTCCAGGCTTCACCTTCTCCTTCTCCTTCTTCTGCTTCTTCTGCTTCACCGTCCTGACTTCACCTTCTCCTTCTCCTTCTTCTACTTCTTCTGCTACACCCCCCTGACTTCACCTGCTCCTTCTCCTTCTTCTGCTTCTTCTGATTCACCCTCCTAACTTCACCTTCTCCTTCTCCTTCTTCTGCTTCTTCTGAATCACCCTCCTTACTTCACCTTCTCCTTCTCCTTCTTCTGCTTCTTCTGATTCACCCTCCAGACTTCACCTTCTCCTTCTCCTTCTTCTGCTTCTTCTGATTCACCCTCCAGACTTCACCTTCTCCTTCTCCTTCTTCTGCTTCTTCTGATTCACCCTCCAGACCTCACCTTCTCCTTCTCCTTCTTCTACTTCTTCTGATTCACCCTCCAGACTTCATCTTCTCCTTCTCCTTCTTCTGCTTCTTCTGATTCACCCTCCAGACTTCACCTTCTCCTTCTCCTTCTTCTGCTTCTTCTGATTCACCCTCCAGACTTCACCTTCTCCTTCTCCTTCTTCTACTTCTTCTGATTCACCCTCCAGACTTCACCTTCTCCTTCTCCTTCTTCTACTTCTTCTGATTCACCCTCCAGTCTTCACCTTCTCCTTCTCCTTCTTCTGTTTCTTCTGCTTCACCCTCCAGACTTCACCTTCTCCTTCTCTTTCTTCTGCTTCTTCTGCTTCACCCTCCAGACTTCACCTTCTCCTTCTCCTTCTTCTGATTCTTCTGATTCAACCTCCAGACTTCACCTTCTCTATCTCCTTCTTCTGCTTCTTCTGATTCACCCTCCTGACTTCACCTTCTCCTTCTCCTTCTTCTACTTCTTCTGATTCACCCTCCTGACTTCACCTTCTCTTTCTCCTTCTTCTACTTCTTCTGCTTCACCCTCCAGACTTCACCTTCTCCTTCTCCTTCTTCTACTTCTTCTGATTCACCCTCCAGACTTCACCTTCTCCTTCTCCTTCTTCTGCTTCTTCTGATTCACCCTCCAGACTTAACCTTCTCCTTCTCCTTATTCTGCTTCTTCTGATTCACCCTCCAGACTTCACCTTCTCCTTCTCCTTCTTCTGCTTCTTCTGATTCACCCTCCAGACTTCACCTTCTCCTTCTCCTTCTTCTGCTTCTTCTGATTCACCCTCCAGACTTCACCTTCTCCTTCTCCTTCTTCTACTTCTTCTGATTCACCCTCCAGACTTCACCTTCTCCTTCTCCTTCTTCTGCTTCTTCTGTTTCACCCTCCTGACTTCACCTTCTCCTTCTCCTTCTTCTACATCTTCTGATTCACCCTCCTGACTTCACCTTCTCCTTCTCCTTCTTCTACTTCTTCTGCTTCACCCTCCAGACTTCACCTTCTCCTTCTCCTTCTTCTACTTCTTCTGATTCACCCTCCAGACTTCACCTTCTCCTTCTCCTTCTTCTACTTCTTCTGATTCACCCTCCAGACTTCACCTTCTCCTTCTCCTTCTTCTACGTCTTCTGATTCACCCTCCAGACTTCACCTTCTCCTTCTCCTTCTTCTGCTTCTTCTGATTCACCCTCCAGACTTCACCTTCTCCTTCTCCTTATTCTGCTTCTTCTGAATCACCCTCCAGACTTCACCTTCTCCTTCTCCTTCTTCTGCTTCTTCTGATTCACCCTCCAGACTTCACCTGTTCCTTCTCCTTCTTCTGCTTCTTCTGATTCACCCTCCAGACTTCACCTTCTCCTTCTCCTTCTTCTACTTCTTCTGATTCACCCTCCAGACTTCACCTTCTCCATCTCCTTCTTCTGCTTCTTCTGATTCACCCTCCAGACTTCACCTTCTCCTTCTCCTTCGTCTACTTCTTCTGATTCACCCTCCAGACTTCACCTTCTCCTTCTCATTCTTCTGCTTCTACTGATTCACCCTCCAGACTTCACCTTCTCCTTCTCCTTCTTCTACTTCTTCTGATTCACCCTCCAGACTTCACCTTCTCCTTCTCTTTCTTCTGCTTCTTCTGATTCACCCTCCAGACTTCACCTTCTCCTTCTCCTTCTTCTGATTCTTCTGATTCACCCTCCAGACTTCACCTTCTCCTTCTCCTTCTTCTGCTTCTTCTGATTCACCCTCCTGACTTCACCTTCTCCTTCTCCTTCTTCTACATCTTCTGATTCACCCTCCTGACTTCACCTTCTCCTTCTCCTTCTTCTACTTCTTCTGCTTCACCCTCCAGACTTCACCTTCTCCTTCTCCTTCTTCTACGTCTTCTGATTCACCCTCCAGACTTCACCTTCTCCTTCTCCTTCTTCTACTTCTTCTGATTCACCCTTCAGACTTCATCTTCTCCTTCTCCTTCTTCTACTTCTTCTGATTCACCCTCCAGACTTCAGCTTCTCCTTCTCCTTCTTCTGCTTCTTCTGATTCAACCTCCAGACTTCACCTTCTCCTTCTCCTTATCCTGCTTCTTCTGAATCACCCTCCAGACTTCACCTTCTCCTTCTCCTTCTACTGCTTCTTCTGATTCACCCTCCAGACTTCACCTTCTCCTTCTCCTTCTTCTGCTTCTTCTGATTCACCCTCCAGTCTTCACCTTCTCCTTCTCCTTCTTCTGCTTGTTCTGATTCACCCTCCAGACTTCACCTTCTCCTTCTCCTTCTTCTGCTTCTTCTGATTCACTCTCCAGTCTTCACCTTCTCCTTCTCCTTCTTCTGTTTCTTCTGCTTCACCCTCCAGACTTCACCTTCTCCTTCTCTTTCTTCTGCTTCTTCTGATTCACCCTCCAGACTTCACCTTCTCCTTCTCCTTCTTCTGATTCTTCTGATTCACCCTCCAGACTTCACCTTCTCCTTCTCCTTCTTCTGCTTCTTCTGATTCACCCTCCTGACTTCACCTTCTCCTTCTCCTTCTTCTACTTCTTCTGATTCACCCACCTGACTTCACCTTCTCCTTCTCCTTCTTCTACTTCTTCTGCTTCACCCTCCAGACTTCACCTTCTCCTTCTCCTTCTTCTACTTCTTCTGATTCACCCTCCAGACTTCACCTTCTCCTTCTCCTTCTTCTGCTTCTTCTGATTCACCCTCCAGACTTCAACTTCTCCTTCTCCTTATTCTGCTTCTTCTGATTCACCCTCCAGACTTCACCTTCTCCTTCTCCTTCTTCTACTTCTTCTGATTCACCCTCCTGACTTCACCTTCTCCTTCTCCATCTTCTAATTCTTCTGCTTCACCCTCCAGACTTCAACTTCTCCTTCTCCTTCTTCTACTTCTTCTGATTCACCCTCCAGACTTCACCTTCTCCTTCTCCTTCTTCTGCTTCTTCTGATTCACCCTCCAGACTTCACCTTCTCCTTCTCCTTATTCTGCTTCTTCTGATTCACCCTCCAGACTTCACCTTCTCCTTCTCCTTCTTCTGCTTCTTCTGATTCACCCTGCAGACTTTACCTTCTCCTTCTCCTTCTTCTGCTTCTTCTGATTCACCCTCCAGACTTCACCTTCTCCTTCTCCTTCTTCTGCTTCTTCTGATTCACCCTCCAGACTTCACCTTCTCCTTCTCCTTCTTCTGCTTCTTCTGATTCACCCTCCAGACCTCACCTTCTCCTTCTCCTTCTTCTACTTCTTCTGATTCACCCTCCAGACTTCATCTTCTCCTTCTCCTTCTTCTGCTTCTTCCGATTCACCCTCCAGACTTCACCTTCTCCTTCTCCTTCTTCTGCTTCTTCTGATTCACCCTCCAGACTTCACCTTCTCCTTCTCCTTCTTCTACTTCTTCTGATTCACCCTATAGACTTCACCTTCTCCTTCTCCTTCTTCTACTTCTTCTGATTCACCCTCCAGTCTTCACCTTCTCCTTCTCCTTCTTCTGTTTCTTCTGCTTCACCCTCCAGACTTCACCTTCTCCTTCTCTTTCTTCTGCTTCTTCTGCTTCACCCTCCAGACTTCACCTTCTCCTTCTTCTGATTCTTCTGATTCACCCTCAGGACTTCACCTTCTATATCTCCTTCTTCTGCTTCTTCTGATTCACCCTCCTGACTTCACCTTCTCCTTCTCCTTCTTCTACTTCTTCTGATTCACCCTCCTGACTTCACCTTCTCCTTCTCCTTCTTCTACTTCTTCTGCTTCACCCTCCAGACTTCACCTTCTCCTTCTCCTTCTTCTACTTCTTCTGATTCACCCCCCGACTTCACCTTCTCCTTCTCCTTCTTCTGCTTCTTCTGATTCACCCTCCAGACTTCACCTTCTCCTTCTCCTTATTCTGCTTCTTCTGATTCACCCTCCAGACTTCACCTTCTCCTTCTCCTTCTTCTGCTTCTTCTGATTCACCCTCCAGACTTCACCTTCTCCTTCTCCTTCTTCTGCTTCTTCTGTTTCACCCTCCTGACTTCACCTTCTCCTTCTCCTTCTTCTACATCTTCTGATTCACCCTCCTGACTTCACCTTCTCCTTCTCCTTCTTCTACTTCTTCTGCTTCACCCTCCAGACTTCACCTTCTCCTTCTCCTTCTTCTACTTCTTCTGATTCACCCTCCAGACTTCACCTTCTCCTTCTCCTTCTTCTACTTCTTCTGATTCACCCTCCAGACTTCACCTTCTCCTTCTCCTTCTTCTACGTCTTCTGATTCACCCTCCAGACTTCACCTTCTCCTTCTCCTTCTTCTGCTTCTTCTGATTCACCCTCCAGACTTCACCTTCTCCTTCTCCTTATTCTGCTTCTTCTGAATCACCCTCCAGACTTCACCTTCTCCTTCTCCTTCTTCTGCTTCTTCTGATTCACCCTCCAGACTTCACCTGTTCCTTCTCCTTCTTCTGCTTCTTCTGATTCACCCTCCAGACTTCACCTTCTCCTTCTCTTTCTTCTACTTCTTCTGATTCACCCTCCAGACTTCACCTTCTCCATCTCCTTCTTCTGCTTCTTCTGATTCACCCTCCAGACTTCACCTTCTCCTTCTCCTTCGTCTACTTCTTCTGATTCACCCTCCAGACTTCACCTTCTCCTTCTCCTTCTTCTGCTTCTACTGATTCACCCTCCAGACTTCACCTTCTCCTTCTCCTCCTTCTACTTCTTCTGATTCACCCTCCAGACTTCACCTTCTCCTTCTCTTTCTTCTGCTTCTTCTGATTCACCCTCCAGACTTCACCTTCTCCTTCTCCTTCTTCTGATTCTTCTGATTCACCCTCCAGACTTCACCTTCTCCTTCTCCTTCTTCTGCTTCTTCTGATTCACCCTCCTGACTTCACCTTCTCCTTCTCCTTCTTCTACATCTTCTGATTCACCCTCCCGACTTCACCTTCTCCTTCTCCTTCTTCTACTTCTTCTGCTTCACCCTCCAGACTTCACCTTCTCCTTCTCCTTCTTCTACGTCTTCTGATTCACCCTCCAGACTTCACCTTCTCCTTCTCCTTCTCCTTCTTCTACTTCTTCTGATTCACCCTCCAGACTTCATCTTCTCCTTCTCCTTCTTCTACTTCTTCTGATTCACCCTCCAGACTACAGCTTCTCCTTCTCCTTCTTCTGCTTCTTCTGATTCAACCTCCAGACTTCACCTTCTCCTTCTCCTTATCCTGCTTCTTCTGAATCACCCTCCAGACTTCACCTTCTCCTTCTCCTTCTTCTGCTTCTTCTGATTCACCCTCCAGACTTCACCTTCTCCTTCTCCTTCTTCTGCTTCTTCTGATTCACCCTCCAGTCTTCACCTTCTCCTTCTCCTTCTTCTGCTTGTTCTGATTCACCCTCCAGACTTCACCTTCTCCTTCTCCTTCTTCTGCTTCTTCTGATTCACCCTCCAGTCTTCACCTTCTCCTTCTCCTTCTTCTGTTTCTTCTGCTTCACCCTCCAGACTTCACCTTCTCCTTCTCTTTCTTCTGCTTCTTCTGATTCACCCTCCAGACTTCACCTTCTCCTTCTCCTTCTTCTGATTCTTCTGATTCACCCTCCAGACTTCACCTTCTCCTTCTCCTTCTTCTGCTTCTTCTGATTCACCCTCCTGACTTCACCTTCTCGTTCTCCTTCTTCTACTTCTTCTGATTCACCCACCTGACTTCACCTTCTCCTTCTCCTTCTTCTACTTCTTCTGCTTCACCCTCCAGACTTCACCTTCTCCTTCTCCTTCTTCTACTTCTTCTGATTCACCCCCCGACTTCACCTTCTCCTTCTCCTTCTTCTGCTTCTTCTGATTCACCCTCCAGACTTCACCTTCTCCTTCTCCTTATTCTGCTTCTTCTGATTCACCCTCCAGACTTCACCTTCTCCTTCTCCTTCTTCTGCTTCTTCTGATTCACCCTCCAGACTTCACCTTCTCCTTCTCCTTCTTCTGCTTCTTCTGTTTCACCCTCCTGACTTCACCTTCTCCTTCTCCTTCTTCTACATCTTCTGATTCACCCTCCTGACTTCACCTTCTCCTTCTCCTTCTTCTACTTCTTCTGCTTCACCCTCCAGACTTCACCTTCTCCTTCTCCTTCTTCTACTTCTTCTGATTCACCCTCCAGACTTCACCTTCTCCTTCTCCTTCTTCTACTTCTTCTGATTCACCCTCCAGACTTCACCTTCTCCTTCTCCTTCTTCTACGTCTTCTGATTCACCCTCCAGACTTCACCTTCTCCTTCTCCTTCTTCTGCTTCTTCTGATTCACCCTCCAGACTTCACCTTCTCCTTCTCCTTATTCTGCTTCTTCTGAATCACCCTCCAGACTTCACCTTCTCCTTCTCCTTCTTCTGCTTCTTCTGATTCACCCTCCAGACTTCACCTGTTCCTTCTCCTTCTTCTGCTTCTTCTGATTCACCCTCCAGACTTCACCTTCTCCTTCTCCTTCTTCTACTTCTTCTGATTCACCCTCCAGACTTCACCTTCTCCATCTCCTTCTTCTGCTTCTTCTGATTCACCCTCCAGACTTCACCTTCTCCTTCTCCTTCGTCTACTTCTTCTGATTCACCCTCCAGACTTCACCTTCTCCTTCTCCTTCTTCTGCTTCTACTGATTCACCCTCCAGACTTCACCTTCTCCTTCTCCTCCTTCTACTTCTTCTGATTCACCCTCCAGACTTCACCTTCTCCTTCTCTTTCTTCTGCTTCTTCTGATTCACCCTCCAGACTTCACCTTCTCCTTCTCCTTCTTCTGATTCTTCTGATTCACCCTCCAGACTTCACCTTCTCCTTCTCCTTCTTCTGCTTCTTCTGATTCACCCTCCTGACTTCACCTTCTCCTTCTCCTTCTTCTACATCTTCTGATTCACCCTCCCGACTTCACCTTCTCCTTCTCCTTCTTCTACTTCTTCTGCTTCACCCTCCAGACTTCACCTTCTCCTTCTCCTTCTTCTACGTCTTCTGATTCACCCTCCAGACTTCACCTTCTCCTTCTCCTTCTCCTTCTTCTACTTCTTCTGATTCACCCTCCAGACTTCATCTTCTCCTTCTCCTTCTTCTACTTCTTCTGATTCACCCTCCAGACTACAGCTTCTCCTTCTCCTTCTTCTGCTTCTTCTGATTCAACCTCCAGACTTCACCTTCTCCTTCTCCTTATCCTGCTTCTTCTGAATCACCCTCCAGACTTCACCTTCTCCTTCTCCTTCTTCTGCTTCTTCTGATTCACCCTCCAGACTTCACCTTCTCCTTCTCCTTCTTCTGCTTCTTCTGATTCACCCTCCAGTCTTCACCTTCTCCTTCTCCTTCTTCTGCTTGTTCTGATTCACCCTCCAGACTTCACCTTCTCCTTCTCCTTCTTCTGCTTCTTCTGATTCACCCTCCAGTCTTCACCTTCTCCTTCTCCTTCTTCTGTTTCTTCTGCTTCACCCTCCAGACTTCACCTTCTCCTTCTCTTTCTTCTGCTTCTTCTGATTCACCCTCCAGACTTCACCTTCTCCTTCTCCTTCTTCTGATTCTTCTGATTCACCCTCCAGACTTCACCTTCTCCTTCTCCTTCTTCTGCTTCTTCTGATTCACCCTCCTGACTTCACCTTCTCGTTCTCCTTCTTCTACTTCTTCTGATTCACCCACCTGACTTCACCTTCTCCTTCTCCTTCTTCTACTTCTTCTGCTTCACCCTCCAGACTTCACCTTCTCCTTCTCCTTCTTCTACTTCTTCTGATTCACCCTCCAGACTTCACCTTCTCCTTCTCCTTCTTCTGCTTCTTCTGATTCACCCTCCAGACTTCACCTTCTCCTTCTCCTTATTCTGCTTCTTCTGATTCTCCCTCCAGACTTCACCTTCTCCTTCTCCTTCTTCTACTTCTTCTGATTCACCCTCCAGACTTCACCTTCTCCTTCTCCTTATTCTGCTTCTTCTGATTCTCCCTCCAGACTTCACCTTCTCCTTCTCCTTCTTCTACTTCTTCTGATTCACCCTCCAGACTTCACCTTCTCCTTCTCCTTCTTCTGCTTCTTCTGATTCACCCTCCAGACTTCACCTTCTCCTTCTCCTTATTCTGCTTCTTCTGATTCACCCTCCAGACTTCACCTTCTCCTTCTCCTTCTTCTGCTTCTTCTGATTCACCCTGCAGACTTTACCTTCTCCTTCTCCTTCTTCTGCTTCTTCTGATTCACCCTCCAGACTTCACCTTCTCCTTCTCCTTCTTCGGCTTCTTCTGATTCACCCTCCAGACTTCACCTTCTCCTTCTCCTTCTTCTACTTCTTCTGATTCACCCTCCAGACTTCACCTTCTCCTTCTCTTTCTTCTGCTTCTTCTGATTCACCCTCCAGACTTCACCTTCTCCTTCTCCTTCTTCTGATTCTTCTGATTCACCCTCCAGACTTCACCTTCTCCTTCTCCTTCTTCTGCTTCTTCTGATTCACCCTCCTGACTTCACCTTCTCCTTCTCCTTCTTCTACTTCTTCTGATTCACCATCCTGACTTCACCTTCTCCTTCTCCTTCTTCTACTTCTTCTGCTTCACCCTCCAGACTTCACCTTCTCCTTCTCCTTCTTCTACTTCTTCTGATTCACCCTCCAGACTTGACCTTCTCCTTTTCCTTCTTCTACTTCTTTTGATTCACCCTCCAGACTTCACCTTCTCCTTCTCCTTCTTCTGCTTCTTCTGCTTCACCGTCCTGACTGCACCTTCTCCTTCTCCTTCTTCTACTTATTCTGCTTCATCCCCCTGACATCACCTGCTCCTTCTCCTTCTTCTGCTTCTTCTGATTCACCCTCCTAACTTCACCTTCTCCTTCTCCTTCTTCTGCTTCTTCTGATTCACCCTCCTGACTTCACCTTCTCCTTCTCCTTCTTCTGCTTCTTCTGATTCACCCTCCAGACTTCACCTTCTCCTTCTCCTTCTTCTGCTTCTTCTGATTCACCCTCCAGACTTCACCTTCTCCTTCTCCTTCTTCTGCTTCTTCTGATTCACCTTCCAGACTACACCTTCTCCTTCTCCTTCTTCTACTTCTTCTGATTCACCCTCCAGACTTCACCTTCTCCTTCTCCTTCTTCTGTTTCTTCTGATTCACCCTCCAGACTTCACCTTCTCCTTCTCCTTCTTCTGCTTCTTCTGATTCATCCTCCAGACTTCACCTTCTCCTTCTCCTTCTTCTGCTTCTTCTGATTCACCCTCCAGACCTCACCTTCTCCTTCTCCTTCTTCTACTTCTTCTGATTCACCCTCCAGACTTCATCTTCTCCTTCTCCTTCTTCTGCTTCTTCTGATTCACCCTCCAGACTTCACCTTCTCCTTCTCCTTCTTCTGCTTCTACTGATTCACCCTCCAGACTTCACCTTCTCCTTCTCCTTCTTCTACTTCTTCTGATTCACCCTCCAGACTTCACCTTCTCCTTCTCCTTCTTCTACTTCTTCTGATTCACCCTCCAGTCTTCACCTTCTCCTTCTCCTTCTTCTGTTTCTTCTGCTTCACCCTCCAGACTTCACCTTCTCCTTCTCTTTCTTCTGCTTCTTCTGATTCACCCTCCAGACTTCACCTTCTCCTTCTCCTTCTTCTGATTCTTCTGATTCACCCTACAGACTTCACCTTCTCCTTCTCCTTCTTCTGCTTCTTCTGATTCACCCTCCTGATTTTATCTTCTCCTTCTCCTTCTTCTACTTCTTCTGATTCACCCTCCTGACTTCACCTTCTCCTTCTCCTTCTTCTGCTTCACCCTCCAGACTTCACCTTCTCCTTCTCCTTCTACTACTTCTTCTGATTCACCCTCCAGACTTCACCTTCTCCTTCTCCTTCTTCTGCTTCTTCTGATTCACCCTCCAGACTTCACCTTCTCCTTCTCCTTATTCTGCTTCTTCTCATTCACCCTCCAGACTTCACCTTCTCCTTCTCCTTCTTCTGCTTCTTCTGATTCACCCTCCAGACTTCACCTTCTCCTTCTACTTCTTCTGCTTCTTCTGATTCACCCTCCAGACTTCACCTTCTCCTTCTCCTTCCTCTGCTTCTTCTGATTCACCCTCCAGACTTCACCTTCTCCTTCTCCTTCTTCTGCTTCTTCTGATTCACCCTGCAGACTTCACCTTCTCCTTCTCCTTCTTCTGCTTCTTCTGATTCACCCTCCAGACTTCACCTTCTCCTTCTCCTTCTTCTACTTCTTCTGATTCACCCTCCAGACTTCACCTTCTCCTTCTCTTTCTTCTGCTTCTTCTGATTCACCCTCCAGACTTCACCTTCTCCTTCTCCTTCTTCTGATTCTTCTGATTCACCCTCCAGACTTCACCTTCTCCTTCTCCTTCTTCTGCTTCTTCTGATTCACCCTCCTGACTTCACCTTCTCCTTCTCCTTCTTCTACTTCTTCTGATTCACCATCCTGACTTCACCTTCTCCTTCTCCTTCTTCTACTTCTTCTGCTTCACCCTCCAGACTTCACCTTCTCCTTCTCCTTCTTCTACTTCTTCTGATTCACCCTCCAGACTTGACCTTCTCCTTTTCCTTCTTCTACTTCTTCTGATTCACCCTCCAGACTTCACCTTCTCCTTCTCCTTCTTCTGCTTCTTCTGCTTCACCGTCCTGACTTCACCTTCTCCTTCTCCTTCTTCTACTTATTCTGCTTCATCCCCCTGACATCACCTGCTCCTTCTCCTTCTTCTGCTTCTGCTGATTCACCCTCCTAACTTCACCTTCTCCTGCTCCTTCTTCTGCTTCTTCTGATTCACCCTCCTGACTTCACCTTCTCCTTCTTCTTCTTCTGCTTCTTCTGATTCACCCTCCAGACTTCACCTTCTCCTTCTCCTTCTTCTGCTTCTTCTGATTCACCCTCCAGACTTCACCTTCTCCTTCTCCTTCTTCTGCTTCTTCTGATTCACCCTCCAGACTACACCTTCTCCTTCTCCTTCTTCTACTTCTTCTGATTCACCCTCCAGACTTCACCTTCTCCTTCTCCTTCTTCTGTTTCTTCTGATTCACCCTCCAGACTTCACCTTCTCCTTCTCCTTCTTCTGCTTCTTCTGATTCACCCTGCAGACTTCACCTTCTCCTTCTCCTTCTTCTGCTTCTTCTGATTCACCCTCCAGACTTCACCTTCTCCTTCTCCTTCTTCTGCTTCTTCTGATTCACCCTCCAGACTTCACCTTCTCCTTCTCCTTCTTCTACTTCTTCTGATTCACCCTCCAGACTTCACCTTCTCCTTCTCTTTCTTCTGCTTCTTCTGATTCACCCTCCAGACTTCACCTTCTCCTTCTCCTTCTTCTGATTCTTCTGATTCACCCTCCAGACTTCACCTTCTCCTTCTCCTTCTTCTGCTTCTTCTGATTCACCCTCCTGACTTCACCTTCTCCTTCTCCTTCTTCTACTTCTTCTGATTCACCATCCTGACTTCACCTTCTCCTTCTCCTTCTTCTACTTCTTCTGCTTCACCCTCCGGACTTCACCTTCTCCTTCTCCTTCTTCTACTTCTTCTGATTCACCCTCCAGACTTGACCTTCTCCTTTTCCTTCTTCTACTTCTTCTGATTCACCCTCCAGACTTCACCTTCTCCTTCTCCTTCTTCTGCTTCTTCTGCTTCACCGTCCTGACTTCACCTTCTCCTTCTCCTTCTTCTACTTATTCTGCTTCATCCCCCTGACATCACCTGCTCCTTCTCCTTCTTCTGCTTCTTCTGATTGACCCTCCTAACTTCACCTTCTCCTTCTCCTTCTTCTGCTTCTTCTGATTCATCCTCCAGACTTCACCTTCTCCTTCTCCTTCTTCTGCTTCTTCTGATTCATCCTCCAGACTTCACCTTCTCCTTCTCCTTCTTCTGCTTCTTCTGATTCACCCTCCAGACCTCACCTTCTCCTTCTCCTTCTTCTACTTCTTCTGATTCACCCTCCAGACTTCATCTTCTCCTTCTCCTTCTTCTGCTTCTTCTGATTCACCCTCCAGACTTCACCTTCTCCTTCTCCTTCTTCTGCTTCTACTGATTCACCCTCCAGACTTCACCTTCTCCTTCTCCTTCTTCTACTTCTTCTGATTCACCCTCCAGACTTCACCTTCTCCTTCTCCTTCTTCTACTTCTTCTGATTCACCCTCCAGTCTTCACCTTCTCCTTCTCCTTCTTCTGTTTCTTCTGCTTCACCCTCCAGACTTCACCTTCTCCTTCTCTTTCTTCTGCTTCTTCTGATTCACCCTCCAGACTTCACCTTCTCCTTCTCCTTCTTCTGATTCTTCTGATTCACCCTACAGACTTCACCTTCTCCTTCTCCTTCTTCTGCTTCTTCTGATTCACCCTCCTGATTTTATCTTCTCCTTCTCCTTCTTCTACTTCTTCTGATTCACCCTCCTGACTTCACCTTCTCCTTCTCCTTCTTCTGCTTCACCCTCCAGACTTCACCTTCTCCTTCTCCTTCTACTACTTCTTCTGATTCACCCTCCAGACTTCACCTTCTCCTTCTCCTTCTTCTGCTTCTTCTGATTCACCCTCCAGACTTCACCTTCTCCTTCTCCTTATTCTGCTTCTTCTCATTCACCCTCCAGACTTCACCTTCTCCTTCTCCTTCTTCTGCTTCTTCTGATTCACCCTCCAGACTTCACCTTCTCCTTCTACTTCTTCTGCTTCTTCTGATTCACCCTCCAGACTTCACCTTCTCCTTCTCCTTCCTCTGCTTCTTCTGATTCACCCTCCAGACTTCACCTTCTCCTTCTCCTTCTTCTGCTTCTTCTGATTCACCCTGCAGACTTCACCTTCTCCTTCTCCTTCTTCTGCTTCTTCTGATTCACCCTCCAGACTTCACCTTCTCCTTCTCCTTCTTCTACTTCTTCTGATTCACCCTCCAGACTTCACCTTCTCCTTCTCTTTCTTCTGCTTCTTCTGATTCACCCTCCAGACTTCACCTTCTCCTTCTCCTTCTTCTGATTCTTCTGATTCACCCTCCAGACTTCACCTTCTCCTTCTCCTTCTTCTGCTTCTTCTGATTCACCCTCCTGACTTCACCTTCTCCTTCTCCTTCTTCTACTTCTTCTGATTCACCATCCTGACTTCACCTTCTCCTTCTCCTTCTTCTACTTCTTCTGCTTCACCCTCCAGACTTCACCTTCTCCTTCTCCTTCTTCTACTTCTTCTGATTCACCCTCCAGGCTTGACCTTCTCCTTTTCCTTCTTCTACTTCTTCTGATTCACCCTCCAGACTTCACCTTCTCCTTCTCCTTCTTCTGCTTCTTCTGCTTCACCGTCCTGACTTCACCTTCTCCTTCTCCTTCTTCTACTTATTCTGCTTCATCCCCCTGACATCACCTGCTCCTTCTCCTTCTTCTGCTTCTTCTGATTCACCCTCCTAACTTCACCTTCTCCTGCTCCTTCTTCTGCTTCTTCTGATTCACCCTCCTGACTTCACCTTCTCCTTCTTCTTCTTCTGCTTCTTCTGATTCACCCTCCAGACTTCACCTTCTCCTTCTCCTTCTTCTGCTTCTTCTGATTCACCCTCCAGACTTCACCTTCTCCTTCTCCTTCTTCTGCTTCTTCTGATTCACCCTCCAGACTACACCTTCTCCTTCTCCTTCTTCTACTTCTTCTGATTCACCCTCCAGACTTCACCTTCTCCTTCTCCTTCTTCTGTTTCTTCTGATTCACCCTCCAGACTTCACCTTCTCCTTCTCCTTCTTCTGCTTCTTCTGATTCACCCTGCAGACTTCACCTTCTCCTTCTCCTTCTTCTGCTTCTTCTGATTCACCCTCCAGACTTCACCTTCTCCTTCTCCTTCTTCTGCTTCTTCTGATTCACCCTCCAGACTTCACCTTCTCCTTCTCCTTCTTCTACTTCTTCTGATTCACCCTCCAGACTTCACCTTCTCCTTCTCTTTCTTCTGCTTCTTCTGATTCACCCTCCAGACTTCACCTTCTCCTTCTCCTTCTTCTGATTCTTCTGATTCACCCTCCAGACTTCACCTTCTCCTTCTCCTTCTTCTGCTTCTTCTGATTCACCCTCCTGACTTCACCTTCTCCTTCTCCTTCTTCTACTTCTTCTGATTCACCATCCTGACTTCACCTTCTCCTTCTCCTTCTTCTACTTCTTCTGCTTCACCCTCCGGACTTCACCTTCTCCTTCTCCTTCTTCTACTTCTTCTGATTCACCCTCCAGACTTGACCTTCTCCTTTTCCTTCTTCTACTTCTTCTGATTCACCCTCCAGACTTCACCTTCTCCTTCTCCTTCTTCTGCTTCTTCTGCTTCACCGTCCTGACTTCACCTTCTCCTTCTCCTTCTTCTACTTATTCTGCTTCATCCCCCTGACATCACCTGCTCCTTCTCCTTCTTCTGCTTCTTCTGATTGACCCTCCTAACTTCACCTTCTCCTTCTCCTTCTTCTGCTTCTTCTGATTCACCCTCCTGACTTCACCTTCTCCTTCTCCTTCTTCTGCTTCTTCTGATTCACCCTCCAGACTTCACCTTCTCCTTCTCCTTCTTCTGCTTCTTCTGATTCACCCTCCAGACTTCACCTTCTCCTTCTCCTTCTTCTGCTTCTTCTGATTCACCCTCCAGACTACACCTTCTCCTTCTCCTTCTTCTACTTCTTCTGATTCACCCTCCAGACTTCACCTTCTCCTTCTCCTTCTTTTGTTTCTTCTGATTCACCCTCCAGACTTCACCTTCTCCTTCTCCTTCTTCTGCTTCTTCTGATTCACCCTCCAGACTTCACCTTCTCCTTCTCCTTCTTCTGCTTCTTCTGATTCACCCTCCAGACCTCACCTTCTCCTTCTCCTTCTTCTGCTTCTTCTGATTCACCCTCCAGACTTCACCTTCTCCTTCTCCTTCTTCTGCTTCTTCTGATTCACCCTCCAGACTTCACCTTCTCCTTCTCCTTCTTCTGCTTCTTCTGATTCACCCTCCAGACTACACCTTCTCCTTCTCCTTCTTCTACTTCTTCTGATTCACCCTCCAGACTTCACCTTCTCCTTCTCCTTCTTCTGTTTCTTCTGATTCACCCTCCAGACTTCACCTTCTCCTTCTCCTTCTTCTGCTTCTTCTGATTCACCCTCCAGACTTCACCTTCTCCTTCTCCTTCTTCTGCTTCTTCTGATTCACCCTCCAGACCTCACCCTCTCCTTCTCCTTCTTCTACTTCTTCTGATTCACCCTCCAGACTTCATCTTCTCCTTCTCCTTCTTCTGCTTCTTCTGATTCACCCTCCAGACCTCACCTTCTCCTTCTCCTTCTTCTACTTCTTCTGATTCACCCTCCAGACTTCATCTTCTCCTTCTCCTTCTTCTACTTATTCTGCTTCATCCCACTGACATCACCTGCTCCTTCTCCTTCTTCTGCTTCTTCTGATTCACCCTCCTAACTTCACCTTCTCCTTCTCCTTCTTCTGCTTCTTCTGATTCACCCTCCTGACTTCACCTTCTCCTTCTCCTTCTTCTGCTTCTTCTGATTCACCCTCCAGACTTCACCTTCTCCTTCTCCTTCTTCTGCTTCTTCTGATTCACCCTCCAGACTTCACCTTCTCCTTCTCCTTCTTCTGCTTCTTCTGATTCACCTTCCAGACTACACCTTCTCCTTCTCCTTCTTCTACTTCTTCTGATTCACCCTCCAGACTTCACCTTCTCCTTCTCCTTCTTCTGTTTCTTCTGATTCACCCTCCAGACTTCACCTTCTCCTTCTCCTTCTTCTGCTTCTTCTGATTCACCCTCCAGACTTCACCTTCTCCTTCTCCTTCTTCTGCTTCTTCTGATTCACCCTCCAGACCTCACCTTCTCCTTCTCCTTCTTCTACTTCTTCTGATTCACCCTCCAGACTTCATCTTCTCCTTCTCCTTCTTCTGCTTCTTCTGATTCACCCTCCAGACTTCACCTTCTCCTTCTCCTTCTTCTGCTTCTTCTGATTCACCCTCCAGACTTCACCTTCTCCTTCTCCTTCTTCTACTTCTTCTGATTCACCCTCCAGACTTCACCTTCTCCTTCTCCTTCTTCTACTTCTTCTGATTCACCCTCCAGTCTTCACCTTCTCCTTCTCCTTCTTCTGTTTCTTCTGCTTCACCCTCCAGAATTCACCTTCTCCTTCTCTTTCTTCTGCTTCTTCTGCTTCACCCTCCAGACTTCACCTTCTCCTTCTCTTTCTTCTGCTTCTTCTGATGCACCCTCCAGACTTCACCTTCTCTATCTCCTTCTTCTGCTTCTTCTGATTCACCCTCCTGACTTCACCTTCTCCTTCTCCTTCTTCTACTTCTTCTGATTCACCCTCCTGACTTCACCTTCTCCTTCTCCTTCTTCTACTTCTTCTGCTTCACCCTCCAGACTTCACCTTCTCCTTCTCCTTCTTCTACTTCTTCTGATTCACCCTCCAGACTTCACCTTCTCCTTCTCCTTATTCTGTTTCTTCTGATTCACCCTCCAGACTTCATCTTCTCCTTCTCCTTCTTCTACTTCTTCTGATTCACCCTCCAGACTTCACCTCCTCCTTCTCCTTCTTCTACTTCTTCTGATTCACCCTCCAGACTTCATCTTCTCCTTCTCCTTCTTCTGCTTCTTCTGATTCACCCTCCAGACTTCACCTTCTCCTTCTCCTTCTTCTGCTTCTTCTGATTCACCCTCCAGACTTCAACTTCTCCTTCTCCTTCTTCTACTTCTTCTGTCACCCTCCAGACTTCACCTTCTCCTTCTCCTTCTTCTACTTCTTCTGATTCACCCTCCAGTCTTCACCTTCTCCTTCTCCTTCTTCTGTTCCTTCTGCTTCACCCTCCAGACTTCACCTTCTCCTTCTCTTTCTTCTGCTTCTTCTGATTCACCCTCCAGACTTCACCTTCTCCTTCTCCTTCTTCTGATTCTTCTGATTCACCCTCCAGACTTCACCTTCTCCTTCTCCTTCTTCTGCTTCTTCTGATTCACCCTCCTGACTTCACCTTCTCCTTCTCCTTCTTCTACTTCTTCTGATTCACCCTCCTGACTTCACCTTCTCCTTCTCCTTCTTCTACTTCTTCTGCTTCACCCTCCAGACTTCACCTTCTCCTTCTCCTTCTTCTACTTCTTCTGATTCATCCTCCAGACTTCACCTTCTCCTTCTCCTTCTTCTGCTTCTTCTGATTCACCCTCCAGACTTCACCTTCTCCTTCTCCTTAATCTGCTTCTTCTGATTCACCCTCCAGACTTCACCTTCTCCTTCTCCTTATTCTGCTTCTTTTGATTCACCCTCCAGACTTCACCTTCTCCTTCTCCTTCCTCTGCTTCTTCTGATTCACCCTCCAGACTTCAACTTCTCCTTCTCCTTCTTCTGATTCTTCTGATTCACCCTCCAGACTTCACCTTCTCCTTCTCCATCTTCTGCTTCTTCTGATTCACCCTCCTGACTTCACCTTCTCCTTCTCCTTCTTCTACTTCTTCTGATTCACCCTCCTGACTTCACCTTCTCCTTCTCCATCTTCTACTTCTTCTGCTTCACCCTCCAGACTTCAACTTCTCCTTCTCCTTCTTCTACTTCTTCTGATTCACCCTCCAGACTTCACCTTCTCCTTCTCCTTCTTCTGCTTCTTCTGATTCACACCCTCCAGACTTCACCTTCTCCTTCTCCTTCTTCTGCTTCTTCTGATTCACCCTCCAGACTTCACCTTCTCCTTCTCCTTCTTCTACTTCTTCTGATTCACCCTCCAGACTTCACCTTCTCCTTCTCCTTCTTCTGCTTCTTCTGATACACCCTCCAGACTCCACCTTCTCCTTCTCCTTCGTCTACTTCTTCTGATTCACCCTCCAGACTACACCTTCTCCTTCTCCTTCTTCTACTTCTTCTGATTCACCCTCCAGACTTCACCTTCTCCTTCTCCTTCTTCTGTTTCTTCTAATTCACCCTCCAGACTTCATCTTCTCCTTCTCCTTCTTCTACTTCTTCTGATTCACACTCCAGACTTCACCTTCTCCTTCTCCTTCTTCTACTTCTTCTGATTCACCCTCCAGACTTCACCTTCTCCTTCTCCTTCTTCTGCTTCTTCTGATTCACCCTCCAGACTTCACCTTCTCCTTCTCCTTCTTCTGCTTCTTCTTATTCACCCTCCAGACTTCACCTTCTCCTTCTCCTTCTTCTACTTCTTCTGATTCACCCTCCAGACTTCACCTCCTCCTTCTCCTTCTTCTGCTTCTTCTGATTCACCCTCCTGACTTCACCTTCTCCTTCTCCTTCTTCTACATCTTCTGATTCACCCTCCTGACTTCACCTTCTCCTTCTCCTTCTTCTACTTCTTCTGCTTCACCCTCCAGACTTCACCTTCTCCTTCTCCTTCTTCTACTTCTTCTGATTCACCCTCCAGACTTCACCTTCTCCTTCTCCTTCTTCTACTTCTTCTGATTCACCCTCCAGACTTCACCTTCTCCTTCTCCTTCTTCTGCTTCTTCTGATTCACCCTCCAGACTTCACCTTCTCCTTCTCCTTCTTCTGCTTCTACTGATTCACCCTCCAGACTTCACCTTCTCCTTCTCCTTATTCTGCTTCTTCTGAATCACCCTCCAGACTTCACCTTCTCCTTCTCCTTCTTCTGCTTCTTCTGATTCACCCTCCAGACTTCACCTGTTCCTTCTCCTTCTTCTGCTTCTTCTGATTCACCCTCCAGACTTCACCTTCTCCTTCTCCTTCTTCTGCTTCTTCTGATTCACCCTCCAGACTTCACCTTCTCCTTCTCCTTCGTCTACTTCTTCTGATTCACCCTCCAGACTTCACCTTCTCCTTCTCCTTCTTCTGCTTCTTCTGATTCACCCTCCAGACTTCACCTTCTCCTTCTCCTTCTTCTACTTCTTCTGATTCACCCTCCAGACTTCACCTTCTCCTTCTCTTTCTTCTGCTTCTTCTGATTCACCCTCCAGACTTCACCTTCTCCTTCTCCTTCTTCTGATTCTTCTGATTCACCCTCCAGACTTCACCTTCTCCTTCTCCTTCTTCTGCTTCTTCTGATTCACCCTCCTGACTTCACCTTCTCCTTCTCCTTCTTCTACATCTTCTGATTCACTCTCCTGACTTCACCTTCTCCTTCTCCTTCTTCTACTTCTTCTGCTTCACCCTCCAGACTTCACCTTCTCCTTCTCCTTCTTCTACGTCTTCTGATTCACCCTCCAGACTTCACCTTCTCCTTCTCCTTCTTCTACTTCTTCTGATTAACCCTCCAGACTTCACCTTCTCCTTCTCCTTCTTCTACTTCTTCTGATTCACCCTCCAGACTTCACCTTCTCCTTCTCCTTCTTCTGCTTCTTCTGATGCACCCTCCAGACTTCACCTTCACCTTCTCCTTATTCTGCTTCTTCTGATTCACCCTCCAGACTTCACCTTCTCCTTCTCCTTCTTCTGCTTCTTCTGATTCACCCTCCAGACTTCACCTTCTCCTTCTCCTTCTTCTGCTTCTTCTGATTCACCCTCCAGACTTCACCTTCTCCTTCTCCTTCTTCTACTTCTTCTGATTCACCCTCCAGACTTCACCTTCTCCATCTCCTTCTTCTGCTTCATCTGATTCACCCTCCAGACTTCACCTTCTCCTTCTCCTTCGTCTACTTCTTCTGATTCACCCTCCAGACTACACCTTCTCCTTCTCCTTCTTCTACTTCTTCTGATTCACCCTCCAGACTTCACCTTCTCCTTCTCCTTCTTCTGTTTCTTCTGATTCACCCTCCAGACTTCACCTTCTCCTTCTCCTTCTTCTACTACTTCTGATTCACCCTCCAGACTTCACCTTCTCCTTCTCCTTCTTCTACTTCTTCTGATTCACCCTCCAGACTTCATCTTCTCCTTCTCCTTCTTCTGCTTCTTCTGATTCACCCTCCAGACTTCACCTTCTCCTTCTCCTTCTTCTGCTTCTTCTGATTCATCCTCCAGACTTCACCTTCTCCTTCTCCTTCTTCTGCTTCTTCTGATTCACCCTCCAGACTTCACCTTCTCCTTCTCCTTCTTCTACTTCTTCTGATTCACCCTCCAGTCTTCACCTTCTCCTTCTCCTTCTTCTGCTTCTTCTGATTCACCCTCCAGACTTCACCTTCTCCTTCTCCTTCTTCTGCTTCTTCTGATTCACCCTCCAGACTTCAACTTCTCCTTCTCCTTCTTCTACTTCTTCTGATTCACCCTCCAGACTTCACCTTCTCCTTCTCCTTCTTCTACTTCTTCTGATTCACCCTCCAGTCTTCACCTTCTCCTTCTCCTTCTTCTGTTCCTTCTGCTTCACCCTCCAGACTTCACCTTCTCCTTCTCTTTCTTCTGCTTCTTCTGATTCACCCTCCAGACTTCACCTTCTCCTTCTCCTTCTTCTGATTCTTCTGATTCACCCTCCAGACTTCACCTTCTCCTTCTCCTTCTTCTGCTTCTTCTGATTCACCCTCCTGACTTCACCTTCTCCTTCTCCTTCTTCTACTTCTTCTGATTCACCCTCCTGACTTCACCTTCTCCTTCTCCTTCTTCTACTTCTTCTGCTTCACCCTCCAGACTTCACCTTCTCCTTCTCCTTCTTCTACTTCTTCTGATTCATCCTCCAGACTTCACCTTCTCCTTCTCCTTCTTCTGCTTCTTCTGATTCACCCTCCAGACTTCACCTTCTCCTTCTCCTTAATCTGCTTCTTCTGATTCACCCTCCAGACTTCACCTTCTCCTTCTCCTTATTCTGCTTCTTTTGATTCACCCTCCAGACTTCACCTTCTCCTTCTCCTTCCTCTGCTTCTTCTGATTCACCCTCCAGACTTCAACTTCTCCTTCTCCTTCTTCTGATTCTTCTGATTCACCCTCCAGACTTCACCTTCTCCTTCTCCATCTTCTGCTTCTTCTGATTCACCCTCCTGACTTCACCTTCTCCTTCTCCTTCTTCTACTTCTTCTGATTCACCCTCCTGACTTCACCTTCTCCTTCTCCATCTTCTACTTCTTCTGCTTCACCCTCCAGACTTCAACTTCTCCTTCTCCTTCTTCTACTTCTTCTGATTCACCCTCCAGACTTCACCTTCTCCTTCTCCTTCTTCTGCTTCTTCTGATTCACCCTCCAGACTTCACCTTCTCCTTCTCCTTCTTCTGCTTCTTCTGATTCACCCTCCAGACTTCACCTTCTCCTTCTCCTTCTTCTACTTCTTCTGATTCACCCTCCAGACTTCACCTTCTCCTTCTCCTTCTTCTGCTTCTTCTGATACACCCTCCAGACTCCACCTTCTCCTTCTCCTTCGTCTACTTCTTCTGATTCACCCTCCAGACTACACCTTCTCCTTCTCCTTCTTCTACTTCTTCTGATTCACCCTCCAGACTTCACCTTCTCCTTCTCCTTCTTCTGTTTCTTCTAATTCACCCTCCAGACTTCATCTTCTCCTTCTCCTTCTTCTACTTCTTCTGATTCACACTCCAGACTTCACCTTCTCCTTCTCCTTCTTCTACTTCTTCTGATTCACCCTCCAGACTTCACCTTCTCCTTCTCCTTCTTCTGCTTCTTCTGATTCACCCTCCAGACTTCACCTTCTCCTTCTCCTTCTTCTGCTTCTTCTTATTCACCCTCCAGACTTCACCTTCTCCTTCTCCTTCTTCTACTTCTTCTGATTCACCCTCCAGACTTCACCTCCTCCTTCTCCTTCTTCTGCTTCTTCTGATTCACCCTCCTGACTTCACCTTCTCCTTCTCCTTCTTCTACATCTTCTGATTCACCCTCCTGACTTCACCTTCTCCTTCTCCTTCTTCTACTTCTTCTGCTTCACCCTCCAGACTTCACCTTCTCCTTCTCCTTCTTCTACTTCTTCTGATTCACCCTCCAGACTTCACCTTCTCCTTCTCCTTCTTCTACTTCTTCTGATTCACCCTCCAGACTTCACCTTCTCCTTCTCCTTCTTCTGCTTCTTCTGATTCACCCTCCAGACTTCACCTTCTCCTTCTCCTTCTTCTGCTTCTTCTGATTCACCCTCCAGACTTCACCTTCTCCTTCTCCTTATTCTGCTTCTTCTGAATCACCCTCCAGACTTCACCTTCTCCTTCTCCTTCTTCTGCTTCTTCTGATTCACCCTCCAGACTTCACCTGTTCCTTCTCCTTCTTCTGCTTCTTCTGATTCACCCTCCAGACTTCACCTTCTCCTTCTCCTTCTTCTGCTTCTTCTGATTCACCCTCCAGACTTCACCTTCTCCTTCTCCTTCGTCTACTTCTTCTGATTCACCCTCCAGACTTCACCTTCTCCTTCTCCTTCTTCTGCTTCTTCTGATTCACCCTCCAGACTTCACCTTCTCCTTCTCCTTCTTCTACTTCTTCTGATTCACCCTCCAGACTTCACCTTCTCCTTCTCTTTCTTCTGCTTCTTCTGATTCACCCTCCAGACTTCACCTTCTCCTTCTCCTTCTTCTGATTCTTCTGATTCACCCTCCAGACTTCACCTTCTCCTTCTCCTTCTTCTGCTTCTTCTGATTCACCCTCCTGACTTCACCTTCTCCTTCTCCTTCTTCTACATCTTCTGATTCACCCTCCTGACTTCACCTTCTCCTTCTCCTTCTTCTACTTCTTCTGCTTCACCCTCCAGACTTCACCTTCTCCTTCTCCTTCTTCTACGTCTTCTGATTCACCCTCCAGACTTCACCTTCTCCTTCTCCTTCTTCTACTTCTTCTGATTAACCCTCCAGACTTCACCTTCTCCTTCTCCTTCTTCTACTTCTTCTGATTCACCCTCCAGACTTCACCTTCTCCTTCTCCTTCTTCTGCTTCTTCTGATGCACCCTCCAGACTTCACCTTCACCTTCTCCTTATTCTGCTTCTTCTGATTCACCCTCCAGACTTCACCTTCTCCTTCTCCTTCTTCTGCTTCTTCTGATTCACCCTCCAGACTTCACCTTCTCCTTCTCCTTCTTCTGCTTCTTCTGATTCACCCTCCAGACTTCACCTTCTCCTTCTCCTTCTTCTACTTCTTCTGATTCACCCTCCAGACTTCACCTTCTCCATCTCCTTCTTCTGCTTCATCTGATTCACCCTCCAGACTTCACCTTCTCCTTCTCCTTCGTCTACTTCTTCTGATTCACCCTCCAGACTACACCTTCTCCTTCTCCTTCTTCTACTTCTTCTGATTCACCCTCCAGACTTCACCTTCTCCTTCTCCTTCTTCTGTTTCTTCTGATTCACCCTCCAGACTTCACCTTCTCCTTCTCCTTCTTCTACTACTTCTGATTCACCCTCCAGACTTCACCTTCTCCTTCTCCTTCTTCTACTTCTTCTGATTCACCCTCCAGACTTCATCTTCTCCTTCTCCTTCTTCTGCTTCTTCTGATTCACCCTCCAGACTTCACCTTCTCCTTCTCCTTCTTCTGCTTCTTCTGATTCATCCTCCAGACTTCACCTTCTCCTTCTCCTTCTTCTGCTTCTTCTGATTCACCCTCCAGACTTCACCTTCTCCTTCTCCTTCTTCTACTTCTTCTGATTCACCCTCCAGTCTTCACCTTCTCCTTCTCCTTCTTCTGTTTCTTCTGCTTCACCCTCCAGACTTCACCTTCTCCTTCTCCTTCTTCTGCTTCTTCTGATTCACCCTCCAGACTTCACCTTCTCCTTCTCCTTCTTCTGATTCTTCTGATTCACCCTCCAGACTTCAACTTCTCCTTCTCCTTCTTCTGCTTCTTATGATTCACCCTCCTGACTTCACCTTCTCCTTCTCCTTCTTCTACTTCTTCTGATTCACCCACCTGACTTCACCTTCTCCTTCTCCTTCTTCTACTTCTTCTGCTTCACCCTCCAGACTTCACCTTCTCCTACTCCTTCTTCTACTTCTTCTGATTCACCCTCCAGACTTCACCTTCTCCTTCTCCTTCTTCTGCTTCTTCTGATTCACCCTCCAGACTTCACCTTCTCCTTCTCCTTATTCTGCTTCTTCTGATTCACCCTCCAGACTTCACCTTCTCCTTCTCCTTATTCTGCTTCTTCTGATTCACCCTCCAGACTTCACCTTCTCCTTCTCCTTCCTCTGCTTCTTCTGATTCACCCTCCAGACTTCACCTTCTCCTTCTCCTTCTTCTGATTCTTCTGATTCACCCTCCAGACTTCACCTTCTCCTTCTCCATCTTCTGCTTCTTCTGATTCACCCTCCTGACTTCACCTTCTCCTTCTCCTTCTTCTACTTCTTCTGATTCACCCTCCTGACTTCACCTTCTCCTTCTCCATCTTCTAATTCTCCTGCTTCACCCTCCAGACTTCAACTTCTCCTTCTCCTTCTTCTACTTCTTCTGATTCACCCTCCAGACTTCACCTTCTCCTTCTCCTTCTTCTGCTTCTTCTGATTCACCCTCCAGACTTCACCTTCTCCTTCTCCTTCTTCTGCTTCTTCTGATTCACCCTCCAGACTTCACCTTCTCCTTCTCCTTCTTCTACTTCTTCTGATTCACCCTCCAGACTTCACCTTCTCCTTCTCTTTCTTCTGCTTCTTCTGATTCACCCTCCAGACTTCACCTTCCCCTTCTCCTTCTTCTGATTCTTCTGATTCACCCTCCAGACTTCACCTTCTGCTTCTCCTTCTTCTGCTTCTTCTGATTCACCCTCCTGACTTCACCTTCTCCTTCTCCTTCTTCTACTTCTTCTGATTCACCATCCTGACTTCACCTTCTCCTTCTCCTTCTTCTACTTCTTCTGCTTCACCCTCCAGACTTCACCTTCTCCTTCTCCTTCTTCTACTTCTTCTGATTCACCCTCCAGACTTGACCTTCTCCTTTTCCTTCTTCTACTTCTTCTGATTCACCCTCCAGACTTCACCTTCTCCTTCTCCTTCTTCTGCTTCTTCTGCTTCACCGTCCTGACTTCACCTTCTCCTTCTCTTTCTTCTGCTTCTTCTGATTCACCCTCCAGACTTCACCTTCTCCTTCTCCTTCTTCTGATTCTTCTGATTCACCCTCCAGACTTCACCTTCTCCTTCTCCTTCTTCTGCTTCTTCTGATTCACCCTCCTGACTTCACCTTCTCCTTCTCCTTCTTCTACTTCTTCTGATTCACCATCCTGACTTCACCTTCTCCTTCTCCTTCTTCTACTTATTCTGCTTCATCCCCCTGACATCACCTGCTCCTTCTCCTTCTTCTGCTTCTTCTGATTCACCCTCCTGACTTCACCTTCTCCTTCTCCTTCTTCTGCTTCTTCTGATTCACCCTCCAGACTTCACCTTCTCCTTCTCCTTCTTCTGCTTCTTCTGATTCACCCTCCAGACTTCACCTTCTCCTTCTCCTTCTTCTGCTTCTTCTGATTCACCCTCCAGACTACACCTTCTCCTTCTCCTTCTTCTACTTCTTCTGATTCACCCTCCAGACTTCACCTTCTCCTTCTCCTTCTTCTGTTTCTTCCAATTCACCCTCCAGACTTCACCTTCTCCTTCTCCTTCTTCTGCTTCTTCTGATTCACCCTCCAGACTTCACCTTCTCCTTCTCCTTCTTCTGCTTCTACTGATTCACCCTCCAGACCTCACCTTCTCCTTCTCCTTCTTCTACTTCTTCTGATTCACCCTCCAGACTTCATCTTCTCCTTCTCCTTCTTCTGCTTCTTCTGATTCACCCTCCAGACTTCACCTTCTCCTTCTCCTTCTTCTGCTTCTTCTGATTCACCCTCCAGACTTCACCTTCTCCTTCTCCTTCTTCTACTTCTTCTGATTCACCCTCCAGTCTTCACCTTCTCCTTCTCCTTCTTCTGTTTCTTCTGCTTCACCCTCCAGACTTCACCTTCTCCTTCTCTTTCTTCTGCTTCTTCTGATTCACCCTCCAGACTTCACCTTCTCCTTCTCCTTCTTCTGATTCTTCTGATTCACCCTACGGACTTCACCTTCTCCTTCTCCTTCTTCTGCTTCTTCTGATTCACCCTCCTGATTTCACCTTCTCCTTCTCCTTCTTCTACTTCTTCTGATTCACCCTCCTGACTTCACCTTCTCCTTCTCCTTCTTCTGCTTCACCCTCCAGACTTCACCTTCTCCTTCTCCTTCTTCTACTTCTTCTGATTCACCCTCCAGACTTCAACTTCTCCTTCTCCTTCTTCTGCTTCTTCTGATTCACCCTCCAGACTTCACCTTCTCCTTCTCCTTATTCTGCTTCTTCTCATTCACCCTCCAGACTTCACCTTCTCCTTCTCCTTCTTCTGCTTCTTCTGATTCACCCTCCAGACTTCACCTTCTCCTTCTACTTCTTCTGCTTCTTCTGATTCACCCTCCAGACTTCACCTTCTCCTTCTCCTTCCTCTGCTTCTTCTGATTCACCCTCCAGACTTCACCTTCTCCTTCTCCTTCTTCTACTTCTTCTGATTCACCCTCCAGACTTCACCATCTCCTTCTCTTTCTTCTGCTTCTTCTGATTCACCCTCCAGACTTCACCTTCTCCTTCTCCTTCTTCTGATTCTTCTGATTCACCCTCCAGACTTCACCTTCTCCTTCTCCTTCTTCTGCTTCTTCTGATTCACCTTCCTGACTTCACCTTCTCCTTCTCCTTCTTCTACTTCTTCTGATTCACCCTCCTGACTTCACCTTCTCCTTCTCCTTCTTCTACTTCTTCTGCTTCACCCTCCAGACTTCACCTTCTCCTTCTCCTTCTTCTACTTCTTCTGATTCAACCTCCAGACTTCACCTTCTCCTTCTCCTTCTTCTACTTCTTCTGATTCTCCCTCCAGACTTCACCTTCTCCTTCTCCTTCTTCTGCTTCTTCTGATTCACCCTCCAGACTTCACCTTCTCCTTCTCCTTCTTCTGCTTCTACTGATTCACCCTCCAGACCTCACCTTCTCCTTCTCCTTCTTCTACTTCTTCTGATTCACCCTCCAGACTTCATCTTCTCCTTCTCCTTCTTCTGCTTCTTCTGATTCACCCTCCAGACTTCACCTTCTCCTTCTCCTTCTTCTGCTTCTTCTGATTCACCCTCCAGACTTCACCTTCTCCTTCTCCTTCTTCTACTTCTTCTGATTCACCCTCCAGTCTTCACCTTCTCCTTCTCCTTCTTCTGTTTCTTCTGCTTCACCCTCCAGACTTCACCTTCTCCTTCTCTTTCTTCTGCTTCTTCTGATTCACCCTCCAGACTTCACCTTCTCCTTCTCCTTCTTCTGATTCTTCTGATTCACCCTACAGACTTCACCTTCTCCTTCTCCTTCTTCTGCTTCTTCTGATTCACCCTCCTGATTTCACCTTCTCCTTCTCCTTCTTCTACTTCTTCTGATTCACCCTCCTGACTTCACCTTCTCCTTCTCCTTCTTCTGCTTCACCCTCCAGACTTCACCTTCTCCTTCTCCTTCTTCTACTTCTTCTGATTCACCCTCCAGACTTCAACTTCTCCTTCTCCTTCTTCTGCTTCTTCTGATTCACCCTCCAGACTTCACCTTCTCCTTCTCCTTATTCTGCTTCTTCTCATTCACCCTCCAGACTTCACCTTCTCCTTCTCCTTCTTCTGCTTCTTCTGATTCACCCTCCAGACTTCACCTTCTCCTTCTACTTCTTCTGCTTCTTCTGATTCACCCTCCAGACTTCACCTTCTCCTTCTCCTTCCTCTGCTTCTTCTGATTCACCCTCCAGACTTCACCTTCTCCTTCTTCTACTTCTTCTGATTCACCCTCCAGACTTCACCATCTCCTTCTCTTTCTTCTGCTTCTTCTGATTCACCCTCCAGACTTCACCTTCTCCTTCTCCTTCTTCTGATTCTTCTGATTCACCCTCCAGACTTCACCTTCTCCTTCTCCTTCTTCTGCTTCTTCTGATTCACCTTCCTGACTTCACCTTCTCCTTCTCCTTCTTCTACTTCTTCTGATTCACCCTCCTGACTTCACCTTCTCCTTCTCCTTCTTCTACTTCTTCTGCTTCACCCTCCAGACTTCACCTTCTCCTTCTCCTTCTTCTACTTCTTCTGATTCAACCTCCAGACTTCACCTTCTCCTTCTCCTTCTTCTACTTCTTCTGATTCTCCCTCCAGACTTCACCTTCTCCTTCTCCTTCTTCTACTTCTTCTGATTCACCCTCCAGACTTCACCTTCTCCTTCTACTTCTTCTGCTTCTTCTGATTCACCCTCCAGACTTCACCTTCTCCTTCTCCTTCTTCTGCTTCTTCTGATTCACCCTCCAGACTTCACCTTCTCCTTCTCCTTCTTCTACTTCTTCTGATTCACCCTCCAGACTTCACCTTCTCCATCTCCTTCTTCTGCTTCTTCTGATTCACCCTCCAGACTTCACCTTCTACTTCTCCTTCGTCTACTTCTTCTGATTCACCCTCCAGACTACACCTTCTCCTTCTCCTTCTTCTACTTCTTCTGATTCACCCTCCAGACATCACCTTCTCCTTCTCTTCTTCTGTTTCTTCTGATACACCGTCCAGACTTCACCTTCTCCTTCTCCTTCTTCTACTACTTCTGATTCACCCTCCAGACTTCACCTTCTCCTTCTCCTTCTTCTACTTCTTCTGATTCACCCTCCAGACTTCATCTTCTCCTTCTCCTTCTTCTGCTTCTTCTGATTCACCCTCCAGACTTCACCTTCTCCTTCTCCTTCTTCTGCTTCTTCTGATTCACCCTCCAGACTTCACCTTCTCCTTCTCCTTCTTCTACTTCTTCTGATTCACTCTCCAGACTTCACCTTCTCCTTCTCCTTCTTCCACTTCTTCTGATTCACCCTCCAGTCTTCACCTTCTCCTTCTCCTTCTTCTGTTTCTTCTGCTTCACCCTCCAGACTTCACCTTCTCCTTCTCTTTCTTCTGCTTCTTCTGATTCACCCTCCAGACTTCACCTTCTCCTTCTCCTTCTTCTGATTCTTCTGATTCACCCTCCAGACTTCACCTTCTCCTTCTCCTTCTTCTGCTTCTTCTGATTCACCCTCCTGACTTCACCTTCTCCTTCTCCTTCTTCTACTTCTTCTGATTCACCCTCCTGACTTCACCTTCTCCTTCTCCTTCTTCTACTTCTTCTGCTTCACCCTCCAGACTTCACCTTCTCCTTCTCCTTCTTCTACTTCTTCTGATTCACCCTCCAGACTTCATCTTCTCCTTCTCCTTCTTCTGCTTCTTCTGTTTCACCCTCCAGACTTCACCTTCTCCTTCTCCTTATTCTGCTTCTTCTGATTCACCCTCCAGACTTCACCATCTCCTTCTCCTTATTCTGCTTCTTCTGATTCACCCTCCAGACTTCACCTTCTCCTTCTCCTTCTTCTGCTTCTTCTGATTCACCCTCCTGACTTCACCTTCTCCTTCTCCTTCTTCTACTTCTTCTGATTCACCCTCCTGACTTCACCTTCTCCTTCTCCTTCTTCTACTTCTTCTGCTTCACCCTCCAGACATCACCTTCTCCTTCTCCGTCTTCTACTTCTTCTGATTCACCCTCCAGACTTCACCTTCTCCTTCTCCTTCTTCTGCTTCTTCTGATTCACCCTCCATACTTCACCTTCACTTCTCCTTATTCTGCTTCTTCTGATTCACCCTCCAGACTTCAACTTCTCCTTCTCCTTCTTCTGCTTCTTCTGATTCACCCTCCAGACTTCACCTTCTCCTTCTCCTTCTTCTGCTTCTTCTGATTCACCCTCCAGACTTCACCTTCTCCTTCTCCTTCTTCTGCTTCTTCTGATTCACCCTCCAGCCTTCACCTTCTCCTTCTCCTTCTTCTACTTCTTCTGATTCACCCTCCAGACTTCACCTTCTCCTTCTCTTTCTTCTGCTTCTTCTGATTCACCCTCCAGACTTCACCTTCTCCTTCTCCTTCTTCTACTTCTTCTGATTCACCCTCCAGACTTCATCTTCTCCTTCTCCTTCTTCTGCTTCTTCTGATTCACCCTCCAGACTTCACCTTCTCCTTCTCCTTCTTCTGCTTCTTCTGATTCACCCTCCAGACTTCACCTTCTCCTCCTCCTTCTTCTACTTCTTCTGATTCACCCTCCAGACTTCACCTTCTCCTTCTCCTTCTTCCACTTCTTCTGATTCACCCTCCAGTCTTCACCTTCTCCTTCTCCTTCTTCTGTTTCTTCTGCTTCACCCTCCAGACTTCACCTTCTCCTTCTCTTTCTTCTGCTTCTTCTGATTCACCCTCCAGACTTCACCTTCTCCTTCTCCTTCTTCTGATTCTTCTGATTCACCCTCCAGACTTCACCTTCTCCTTCTCCTTCTTCTGCTTCGTCTGATTCACCCTCCTGACTTCACCTTCTCCTTCTCCTTCTTCTACTTCTTCTGATTCACCCTCCTGACTTCACCTTCTCCTTCTCCTTCTTCTACTTCTTCTGCTTCACCCGCCAGACTTCACCTTCTCCTTCTCCTTCTTCTACTTCTTCTGATTCACCCGCCAGACTTCATCTTCTCCTTCTCCTTCTTCTGCTTCTTCTGATTCACCCTCCAGACTTCACCTTCTCCTTCTCCTTATTCTGCTTCTTCTGATTCACCCTCCAGACTTCACCTTCTCCTTCTCCTTATTCTGCTTCTTCTGATTCACCCTCCAGACTTCACCTTCTCCTTCTCCTTCTTCTGCTTCTTCTGATTCACCCTCCTGACTTCACCTTCTCCTTCTCCTTCTTCTGCTTCTTCTGTTTCACCCTCCAGACTTCACCTTCTCCTTCTCCTTCTTCTACTTCTTCTGATTCACCCTCCAGACCTCACCTTCTCCTTCTCCTTCTTCTACTTCTTCTGATTCACCCTCCAGATTTCATCTTCTCCTTCTCCTTCTTCTACTTCTTCTGCTTCATCCCCCTGACATCACCTGCTCCTTCTCCTTCTTCTGCTTCTTCTGATTCACCCTCCTAACTTCACCTTCTCCTTCTCCTTCTTCTGCTTCTTCTGATTCACCCTCCTGACTTCACCTTCTCCTTCTCCTTCTTCTGCTTCTTCTGATTCACCCTCCTGACTTCACCTTCTCCTTCTCCTTCTTCTACTTCTTCTGCTTCACCCTCCAGACTTCACCTTCTCCTTCTCCTTCTTCTACTTCTTCTGATTCAACCTCCAGACTTCACCTTCTCCTTCTCCTTCTTCTACTTCTTCTGATTCTCCCTCCAGACTTCACCTTCTCCTTCTCCTTCTTCTACTTCTTCTGATTCACCCTCCAGACTTCACCTTCTCCTTCTACTTCTTCTGCTTCTTCTGATTCACCCTCCAGACTTCACCTTCTCCTTCTCCTTCTTCTGCTTCTTCTGATTCACCCTCCAGACTTCACCTTCTCCTTCTCCTTCTTCTACTTCTTCTGATTCACCCTCCAGACTTCACCTTCTCCATCTCCTTCTTCTGCTTCTTCTGATTCACCCTCCAGACTTCACCTTCTCCTTCTCCTTCGTCTACTTCTTCTGATTCACCCTCCAGACTACACCTTCTCCTTCTCCTTCTTCTACTTCTTCTGATTCACCCTCCAGACTTCACCTTCTCCTTCTCCTTCTTCTGTTTCTTCTGATACACCGTCCAGACTTCACCTTCTCCTTCTCCTTCTTCTGCTTCTTCTGATTCACCCTCCAGACTTCACCTTCTCCTTCTCCTTCTTCTACTTCTTCTGATTCACTCTCCAGACTTCACCTTCTCCTTCTCCTTCTTCCACTTCTTCTGATTCACCCTCCAGTCTTCACCTTCTCCTTTTCCTTCTTCTGTTTCTTCTGCTTCACCCTCCAGACTTCACCTTCTCCTTCTCTTTCTTCTGCTTCTTCTGATTCACCCTCCAGACTTCACCTTCTCCTTCTCCTTCTTCTGATTCTTCTGATTCACCCTCCAGACTTCACCTTCTCCTTCTACTTCTTCTGCTTCTTCTGATTCACCCTCCTGACTTCACCTTCTCCTTCTCCTTCTTCTACTTCTTCTGATTCACCCTCCTGACTTCACCTTCTCCTTCTCCTTCTTCTACTTCTTCTGCTTCACCCTCCAGACTTCACCTTCTCCTTCTCCTTCTTCTACTTCTTCTGATTCACCCTCCAGACTTCATCTTCTCCTTCTCCTTCTTCTGCTTCTTCTGTTTCACCCTCCAGACTTCACCTTCTCCTTCTCCTTATTCTGCTTCTTCTGATTCACCCTCCAGACTTCACCATCTCCTTCTCCTTATTCTGCTTCTTCTGATTCACCCTCCAGACTTCACCTTCTCCTTCTCCTTCTTCTGCTTCTTCTGATTCACCCTCCTGACTTCACCTTCTCCTTCTCCTTCTTCTACTTCTTCTGATTCACCCTCCTGACTTCACCTTCTCCTTCTCCTTCTTCTACTTCTTCTGCTTCACCCTCCAGACATCACCTTCTCCTTCTCCGTCTTCTACTTCTTCTGATTCACCCTCCAGACTTCACCTTCTCCTTCTCCTTCTTCTGCTTCTTCTGATTCACCCTCCATACTTCACCTTCACTTCTCCTTATTCTGCTTCTTCTGATTCACCCTCCAGACTTCAACTTCTCCTTCTCCTTCTTCTGCTTCTTCTGATTCACCCTCCAGACTTCACCTTCTCCTTCTCCTTCTTCTGCTTCTTCTGATTCACCCTCCAGACTTCACCTTCTCCTTCTCCTTCTTCTGCTTCTTCTGATTCACCCTCCAGCCTTCACCTTCTCCTTCTCCTTCTTCTACTTCTTCTGATTCACCCTCCAGACTTCACCTTCTCCTTCTCTTTCTTCTGCTTCTTCTGATTCACCCTCCAGACTTCACCTTCTCCTTCTCCTTCTTCTACTTCTTCTGATTCACCCTCCAGACTTCATCTTCTCCTTCTCCTTCTTCTGCTTCTTCTGATTCACCCTCCAGACTTCACCTTCTCCTTCTCCTTCTTCTGCTTCTTCTGATTCACCCTCCAGACTTCACCTTCTCCTCCTCCTTCTTCTACTTCTTCTGATTCACCCTCCAGACTTCACCTTCTCCTTCTCCTTCTTCCACTTCTTCTGATTCACCCTCCAGTCTTCACCTTCTCCTTCTCCTTCTTCTGTTTCTTCTGCTTCACCCTCCAGACTTCACCTTCTCCTTCTCTTTCTTCTGCTTCTTCTGATTCACCCTCCAGACTTCACCTTCTCCTTCTCCTTCTTCTGATTCTTCTGATTCACCCTCCAGACTTCACCTTCTCCTTCTCCTTCTTCTGCTTCTTCTGATTCACCCTCCTGACTTCACCTTCTCCTTCTCCTTCTTCTACTTCTTCTGATTCACCCTCCTGACTTCACCTTCTCCTTCTCCTTCTTCTACTTCTTCTGCTTCACCCGCCAGACTTCACCTTCTCCTTCTCCTTCTTCTACTTCTTCTGATTCACCCGCCAGACTTCATCTTCTCCTTCTCCTTCTTCTGCTTCTTCTGATTCACCCTCCAGACTTCACCTTCTCCTTCTCCTTATTCTGCTTCTTCTGATTCACCCTCCAGACTTCACCTTCTCCTTCTCCTTATTCTGCTTCTTCTGATTCACCCTCCAGACTTCACCTTCTCCTTCTCCTTCTTCTGCTTCTTCTGATTCACCCTCCTGACTTCACCTTCTCCTTCTCCTTCTTCTGCTTCTTCTGTTTCACCCTCCAGACTTCACCTTCTCCTTCTCCTTCTTCTACTTCTTCTGATTCACCCTCCAGACCTCACCTTCTCCTTCTCCTTCTTCTACTTCTTCTGATTCACCCTCCAGATTTCATCTTCTCCTTCTCCTTCTTCTACTTCTTCTGCTTCATCCCCCTGACATCACCTGCTCCTTCTCCTTCTTCTGCTTCTTCTGCTTCACCCTCCTAACTTCACCTTCTCCTTCTCCTTCTTCTGCTTCTTCTGATTCACCCTCCTGACTTCACCTTCTCCTTCTCCTTCTTCTGCTTCTTCTGATTCACCCTCCAGACTTCACCTTCTCCTTCTCTTTCTTCTGCTTCTTCTGATTCACCCTCCAGACTTCATCTTCTCCTTCTCCTTCTTCTGATTCTTCTGATTCACCCTCCAGACTTCACCTTCTGCTTCTCCATCTTCTGCTTCTTCTGATTCACCCTCCTGACTTCACCTTCTCCTTCTCCTTCTTCTACTTCTTCTGATTCACCCTCCAGACTTGACCTTCTCCTTCTCCTTCTTCTACTTATTCTGATTCACCCTCCAGACTTCACCTGCTCCTTCTCCTTCTTCTGCTTCTTCTGCTTCACCGTCCTGACTTCACCTTCTCCTTCTCCTTCTTCTACTTCTTCTGCTTCATCCCGCTGACATCACCTGCTCCTTCTCCTTCTTCTGCTTCTTCTGATTCACCCTCCAGACTTCACCTTCTCCTTCTCCTTCTTCTGCTTCTTCTGAATCACCCTCCTAACTTCACCTTCTCCTTCTCCTTCTTCTGCTTCTTCTGATTCACCCTCCAGACTTGACCTTCTCCTTCTCCTTCTTCTACTTATTCTGATTCACCCTCCAGATTTCATCTTCTCCTTCTCCTTCTTCTACTTCTTCTGCTTCATCCCCCTGACATCACCTGCTCCTTCTCCTTCTTCTGCTTCTTCTGATTCACCCTCCTAACTTCACCTGCTCCTTCTCCTTCTTCTGCTTCTTCTGATTCACCCTCCTAACTTCACCTTCTCCTTCTCCTTCTTCTGCTTCTTCTGATTCACCCTCCAGACTTCACCTTCTCCTTCTCCTTCTTCTGCTTCTTCTGATTCACCCTCCTAACTTCACCTTCTCCTTCTCCTTCTTCTGCTTCTTCTGATTCACCCTCCTGACTTCACCTTCTCCTTCTCCTTCTTCTGCTTCTTCTGATTCACCCTCCAGACTTCACCTTCTCCTTCTCCTTCTTCTGCTTCTTCTGATTCACCCTCCAGACTTCACCTTCTCCTTCTCCTTCTTCTGATTCTTCTGATTCACCCTCCAGACTTCACCATCTCCTTCTCCTTCTTCTGCTTCTTCTGATTCACCCTCCTGACTTCACCTTCTCCTTCTCCTTCTTCTACTTCTTCTGCTTCACCCTCCAGACTTCACCTTCTCCTTCTCCTTCTTCTGCTTCTTCTGATTCACCCTCCAGACTTCTCCTTCTCCTTCTCCTTCGTCTACTTCTTCTGATTCACCCTCCAGACTACACCTTCTCCTTCTCCTTCTTCTACTTCTTCTGATTCACCCTCCAGACTTCACCTTCTCCTTCTCCTTCTTCTGTTTCTTCTGATTCACCGTCCAGACTTCACCTTCTCCTTCTCCTTCTTCTACTACTTCTGATTCACCCTCCAGACTTCACCTTCTCCTTCTCCTTCTTCTACTTCTTCTGATTCACCCTCCAGACTTCATCTTCTCCTTCTCCTTCTTCTGCTTCTTCTGATTCACCCTCCAGACTTCACCTTCTCCTTCTCCTTCTTCTGCTTCTTCTGATTCACCCTCCAGACTTCACCTTCTCCTTCTCCTTCTTCTACTTCTTCTGATTCACCCTCCAGACTTCACCTTCTCCTTCTCCTACTTCTTCTGATTCACCCTCCAGTCTTCACCTTCTCCTTCTCCTTCTTCTGTTTCTTCTGCTTCACCCTCCAGACTTCACCTTCTCCTTCTCTTTCTTCTGCTTCGTCTGAATCACCCTCCAGACTTCACCTTCTCCTTCTCCTTCTTCTGATTCTTCTGATTCACCCTCCAGGCTTCACCTTCTCCTTCTCCTTCTTCTGCTTCTTCTGATTCACCCTCCTGACTTCACCTTCTCCTTCTCCTTCTTCTACTTCTTCTGCTTCACCCTCCAGACTTCACCTTCTCCTTCTCCTTTTTCTACTTCTTCTGATTCACCCTCCAGACTTCATCTTCTCCTTCTCCTTCTTCTGCTTCTTCTGATTCACCCTCCAGACTTCACCTTCTCCTTCTCCTTATTCTGCTTCTTCTGATTCACCCTTCAGACTTCACCTTCTCCTTCTCCTTATTCTTCTTCTTCTGATTCACCCTCCAGACTTCACCTTCTCCTTCTCCTTTCTCTGCTTCTTCTGATTCACCCTCCAGACTTCACCTTCTCCTTCTCCTTATTCTGATTCTTCTGATTCACCCTCCAGACTTCACCTTCTCCTTCTCCTTCTTCTGCTTCTTCTGATTCACCCTCCTGACTTCACCTTCTCCTTCTCCTTCTTCTACTTCTTCTGATTCACCCTCCTGACTTCACCTTCTCCTTCTCCTTCTTCTACTTCTTCTGCTTCACCCTGCAGACTTCACCTTCTCCTTCTCCTTCTTCTACTTCTTCTGATTCACCCTCCAGACTTCACCTTCTCCTTCTCCTTCTTCTGCTTCTTCTGATTCACCCTCCAGACTTCACCTTCTCCTTCTCCTTATTCTGCTTCTTCTGATTCACCCTCCAGACTTCACCTTCTCCTTGTCCTTCTTCTGCTTCTTCTGATTCACACTCCAGACTTCACCTTCTCCTTCACCTTCTTCTACTTCTTCTGATTCACCCTCCAGACTTCACCTTCTCCTTCTCTTTCTTCTGCTTCTTCTGATTCACCCTCCAGACTTCACCTTCTCCTTCTCCTTCTTCTGATTCTTCTGATTCACCCTCCAGACTTCACCTTCTTCTTCTCCTTCTTCTGCTTCTTCTGATTCACCCTCCTGACTTCACCTTCTCCTTCTCCTTCTTCTACTTCTTCTGATTCACCCTCCTGACTTCACCTTCTCCTTCTCCTTCTTCTACTTCTTCTGCTTCACCCTCCAGACTTCACCTTCTCCTTCTCCTTTTTCTACTTCTTCTGATTCACCCTCCAGACTTGACCTTCTCCTTCTCCTTCTTCTGCTTCTTCTGATTCACCCTCCAGACTTCACCTTCTCCTTCTCCTTCTTCTACTTCTTCTGCTTCATCCCCCTGACATCACCTGCTCCTTCTCCTTCTTCTGCTTCTTCTGATTCACCCTCCTAACTTCACCTTCTCCTTCTCCTTCTTCTGCTTCTTCTGATTCACCCTCCTGACTTCACCTTCTCCTTCTCCTTCTTCTGCTTCTTCTGATTCACCCTCCAGACTTCACCTTCTCCTTCTCCTTCTTCTGCTTCTTCTGATTCACCCTCCAGACTTCACCTTCTCCTTCTCCTTCTTCTGCTTCTTCTGATTCACCCTCCAGACCTCACCTTCTCCTTCTCCTTCTTCTACTTCTTCTGATTCACCCTCCAGACTTCATCTTCTCCTTCTCCTTCTTCTGCTTCTTCTGATTCACCCTCCAGACTTCACCTTCTCCTTCTCCTTCTTCTGCTTCTTCTGATTCACCCTCCAGACATCACCTTCTCCTTCTCCTTCTTCTACTTCTTCTGATTCACCCTCCAGACTTCACCTTCTCCTTCTCCTTCTTATACTTCTTCTGATTCACCCTCCAGTCTTCACCTTCTCCTTCTCCTTCTTCTGTTTCTTCTGCTTCACCCTCCAGACTTCACCTTCTCCTTCTCTTTCTTCTGCTTCTTCTGAATCACCCTCCAGACTTCACCTTCTCCTTCTCCTTCTTCTGATTCTTCTGATTCACCCTCCAGACTTCACCTTCTCCTTCTCCTTCTTCTGCTTCTTCTGATTCACCCTCCTGACTTCACCTTCTCCTTCTCCTTCTTCTACTTCTTCTGATTCACCCTCCTGACTTCACCTTCTCCTTCTCCTTCTTCTACTTCTTCTGCTTCACCCTCCAGACTTCACCTTCTCCTTCTCCTTCTTCTACTTCTTCTGATTCACCCTTCAGACTTCACCTTCTTCTTCTCCTTTTTCTGCTTCTTCTGATTCACCCTCCAGACTTCACCTTCTCCTTCTCCTTCTTCTGCTTCTTCTGATTCACCCTCCAGACTTCACCTTCTCCTTCTCCTTCTTCTGATTCTTCTGATTCACCCTCCAGACTTCACCTTCTCCTTCTCCTTCTTCTGCTTCTTCTGATTCACCCTCCTGACTTCACCTTCTCCTTCTCCTTCTTCTACTTCTTCTGATTCACCCTCCTGACTTCACCTTCTCCTTCTCCTTCTTCTACTTCTTCTGCTTCACCCGCCAGACTTCACCTTCTCCTTCTCCTTCTTCTACTTCTTCTGATTCACCCGCCAGACTTCATCTTCTCCTTCTCCTTCTTCTGCTTCTTCTGATTCACCCTCCAGACTTCACCTTCTCCTTCTCCTTATTCTGCTTCTTCTGATTCACCCTCCAGACTTCACCTTCTCCTTCTCCTTATTCTGCTTCTTCTGATTCACCCTCCAGACTTCACCTTCTCCTTCTCCTTCTTCTGCTTCTTCTGATTCACCCTCCTGACTTCACCTTCTCCTTCTCCTTCTTCTGCTTCTTCTGTTTCACCCTCCAGACTTCACCTTCTCCTTCTCCTTCTTCTACTTCTTCTGATTCACCCTCCAGACCTCACCTTCTCCTTCTCCTTCTTCTACTTCTTCTGATTCACCCTCCAGATTTCATCTTCTCCTTCTCCTTCTTCTACTTCTTCTGCTTCATCCCCCTGACATCACCTGCTCCTTCTCCTTCTTCTGCTTCTTCTGATTCACCCTCCTAACTTCACCTTCTCCTTCTCCTTCTTCTGCTTCTTCTGATTCACCCTCCTGACTTCACCTTCTCCTTCTCCTTCTTCTGCTTCTTCTGATTCACCCTCCAGACTTCACCTTCACCTTCTCTTTCTTCTGCTTCTTCTGATTCACCCTCCAGACTTCACCTTCTCCTTCTCCTTCTTCTGATTCTTCTGATTCACCCTCCAGACTTCACCTTCTGCTTCTCCATCTTCTGCTTCTTCTGATTCACCCTCCTGACTTCACCTTCTCCTTCTCCTTCTTCTACTTCTTCTGATTCACCCTCCAGACTTGACCTTCTCCTTCTCCTTCTTCTACTTATTCTGATTCACCCTCCAGACTTCACCTTCTCCTTCTCCTTCTTCTGCTTCTTCTGCTTCACCGTCCTGACTTCACCTTCTCCTTCTCCTTCTTCTACTTCTTCTGCTTCATCCCGCTGACATCACCTGCTCCTTCTCCTTCTTCTGCTTCTTCTGATTCACCCACCAGACTTCACCTTCTCCTTCTCCTTCTTCTGCTTCTTCTGATTCACCCTCCTAACTTCACCTTCTCCTTCTCCTTCTTCTGCTTCTTCTGATTCACCCTCCAGACTTGACCTTCTCCTTCCCTTTCTTCTACTTATTCTGATTCACCCTCCAGATTTCATCTTCTCCTTCTCCTTCTTCTACTTCTTCTGCTTCATCCCCCTGACATCACCTGCTCCTTCTCCTTCTTCTGCTTCTTCTGATTCACCCTCCTAACTTCACCTTCTCCTTCTCCTTCTTCTGCTTCTTCTGATTCACCCTCCTGACTTCACCTTCTCCTTCTCCTTCTTCTGCTTCTTCTGATTCACCCTCCAGACTTCACCTTCTCCTTCTCCTTCTTCTGCTTCTTCTGATTCACCCTCCAGACTTCACCTTCTCCTTCTCCTTCTTCTGATTCTTCTGATTCACCCTCCAGACTTCACCATCTCCTTCTCCTTCTTCTGCTTCTTCTGATTCACCCTCCTGACTTCACCTTCTCCTTCTCCTTCTTCTACTTCTTCTGCTTCACCCTCCAGACTTCACCTTCTCCTTCTCCTTCTTCTGCTTCTTCTGATTCACCCTCCAGACTTCTCCTTCTCCTTCTCCTTCGTCTACTTCTTCTGATTCACCCTCCAGACTACACCTTCTCCTTCTCCTTCTTCTACTTCTTCTGATTCACCCTCCAGACTTCACCTTCTCCTTCTCCTTCTTCTGTTTCTTCTGATTCACCGTCCAGACTTCACCTTCTCCTTCTCCTTTTTCTACTACTTCTGATTCACCCTCCAGACTTCACCTTCTCCTTCTCCTTCTTCTACTTCTTCTGATTCACCCTCCAGACTTCATCTTCTCCTTCTCCTTCTTCTGCTTCTTCTGATTCACCCTCCAGACTTCACCTTCTCCTTCTCCTTCTTCTGCTTCTTCTGATTCACCCTCCAGACTTCACCTTCTCCTTCTCCTTCTTCTACTTCTTCTGATTCACCCTCCAGACTTCACCTTCTCCTTCTCCTTCTTCTACTTCTTCTGATTCACCCTACTGTCTTCACCTTCTCCTTCTCCTTCTTCTTTTCTTCTGCTTCACCCTCCAGACTTCACCTTCTCCTTCTCTTTCTTCTGCTTCGTCTGAATCACCCTCCAGACTTCACCTTCTCCTTCTCCTTCTTCTGATTCTTCTGATTCACCCTCCAGACTTCACCTTCTCCTTCTCCTTCTTCTGCTTCTTCTGATTCACCCTCCTGACTTCACCTTCTCCTTCTCCTTCTTCTACTTCTTCTGCTTCACCCTCCAGACTTCACCTTCTCCTTCTCCTTCTTCTACTTCTTCTGATTCACCCTCCAGACTTCATCTTCTCCTTCTCCTTCTTCTGCTTCTTCTGATTCACCCTCCAGACTTCACCTTCTCCTTCTCCTTATTCTGCTTCTTCTGATTCACCCTTCAGACTTCACCTTCTCCTTCTCCTTATTCTTCTTCTTCTGATTCACCCTCCAGACTTCACCTTCTCCTTCTCCTTCCTCTGCTTCTTCTGATTCACCCTCCAGACTTCACCTTCTCCTTCTCCTTCTTCTGATTCTTCTGATTCACCCTCCAGACTTCACCTTCTCCTTCTCCTTCTTCTGCTTCTTCTGATTCACCCTCCTGACTTCACCTTCTCCTTCTCCTTCTTCTACTTCTTCTGATTCACCCTCCTGACTTCACCTTCTCCTTCTCCTTCTTCTACTTCTTCTGCTTCACCCTCCAGACTTCACCTTCTCCTTCTCCTTCTTCTACTTCTTCTGATTCACCCTCCAGACTTCACCTTCTCCTTCTCCTTCTTCTGCTTCTTCTGATTCACCCTCCAGACTTCACCTTCTCCTTCTCCTTATTCTGTTTCTTCTGATTCACCCTCCAGACTTCACCTTCTCCTTGTCCTTCTTCTGCTTCTTCTGATTCACACTCCAGACTTCACCTTCTCCTTCACCTTCTTCTACTTCTTCTGATTCACCCTCCAGACTTCCCCTTCTCCTTCTCTTTCTTCTGCTTCTTCTGATTCACCCTCCAGACTTCACCTTCTCCTTCTCCTTCTTCTGATTCTTCTGATTCACCCTCCAGACTTCACCTTCTTCTTCTCCTTCTTCTGCTTCTTCTGATTCACCCTCCTGACTTCACCTTCTCCTTCTCCTTCTTCTACTTCTTCTGATTCACCCTCCTGACTTCACCTTCTCCTTCTCCTTCTTCTACTTCTTCTGCTTCACCCTCCAGACTTCACCTTCTCCTTCTCCTTTTTCTACTTCTTCTGATTCGCCCTCCAGACTTGACCTTCTCCTTCTCCTTCTTCTGCTTCTTCTGATTCACCCTCCAGACTTCACCTTCTCCTTCTCCTTCTTCTACTTCTTCTGCTTCATCCCCCTGACATCACCTGCTCCTTCTCCTTCTTCTGCTTCTTCTGATTCACACTCCTAACTTCACCTTCTCCTTCTCCTTCTTCTGCTTCTTCTGATTCACCCTCCTGACTTCACCTTCTCCTTCTCCTTCTTCTGCTTCTTCTGATTCACCCTCCAGACTTCACCTTCTCCTTCTCCTTCTTCTGCTTCTTCTGATTCACCCTCCAGACTTCACCTTCTCCTTCTCCTTCTTCTGCTTCTTCTGATTCACCCTCCAGACCTCACCTTCTCCTTCTCCTTCTTCTACTTCTTCTGATTCACCCTCCAGACTTCATCTTCTCCTTCTCCTTCTTCTGCTTCTTCTGATTCACCCTCCAGACTTCACCTTCTCCTTCTCCTTCTTCTGCTTCTTCTGATTCACCCTCCAGACATCACCTTCTCCTTCTCCTTCTTCTAATTCTTCTGATTCACCCTCCAGACTTCACCTTCTCCTTCTCCTTCTTATACTTCTTCTGATTCACCCTCCAGTCTTCACCTTCTCCTTCTCCTTCTTCTGTTTCTTCTGCTTCACCCTCCAGACTTCACCTTCTCCTTCTCTTTCTTCTGCTTCTTCTGAATCACCCTCCAGACTTCACCTTCTCCTTCTCCTTCTTCTGCTTCTTCTGATTCACCCTCCTGACTTCACCTTCTCCTTCTCCTTCTTCTACTTCTTCTGATTCACCCTCCTGACTTCACCTTCTCCTTCTCCTTCTTCTACTTCTTCTGCTTCACCCTCCAGACTTCACCTTCTCCTTCTCCTTCTTCTACTTCTTCTGATTCACCCTTCAGACTTCACCTTCTTCTTCTCCTTTTTCTGCTTCTTCTGATTCACCCTCCAGACTTCAACTTCTCCTTCTCCTTCTTCTGCTTCTTCTGATTCACCCTCCAGACTTCACCTTCTCCTTCTTCTGCTTCTTCTGATTCACCCTCCAGACTTCACCTTCTCCTTCTCCTTCGTCTACTTCTTCTGATTCACCCTCCAGACAACACCTTCTCCTTCTCCTTCTTCTACTTCTTCTGATTCACCCTCCAGACTTCACCTTCTCCTTCCCCTTCTTCTGCTTCTTCTGATTCACCCTCCTGACTTCACCTTCTCCTTCTCCTTCTTCTACTTCTTCTGATTCACCCTCCTGACTTCACCTTCTCCTTCTCCTTCTTCTACTTCTTCTGCTTCACCCTCCAGACTTCACCTTCTCCTTCTCCTTCTTCTACTTCTTCTGATTCACCCTCCAGACTTGACCTTCTCCTTCTCCTTCTTCTACTTATTCTGATTCACCCTCCAGACTTCACATTCTCCTTCTCCTTCTTCTGCTTCTTCTGCTTCACCGTCCTGACTTCACCTTCTCCTTCTCCTTCTTCTACTTCTTCTGCTTCATCCCGCTGACATCACCTGCTCCTTCTCCTTCTTCTGCTTCTTCAGATTCAACCTCCTAACTTCACCTTCTCCTTCTCCTTCTTCTGCTTCTTCTGATTCACCCTCCTGACTTCACCTTCTCCTTCTCCTTCTTCTGCTTCTTCTGATTCACCCTCCAGACTTCACCTTCTCCTTCTCCTTCTTCGGCTTCTTCTGATTCACCCTCCAGACTTCACCTTCTCCTTCTCCTTCTTCTGATTCTTCTGATTCACCCTCCAGACTTCACCTTCTCCTTCTCCTTCTTCTGCTTCTTCTGATTCACCCTCCTGACTTCACCTTCTCCTTCTCCTTCTTCTACTTCTTCTGATTCACCCTCCTGACTTCACCTTCTCCTTCTCCTTCTTCTACTTCTTCTGCTTCACCCTCCAGACTTCACCTTCTCCTTCTCCTTTTCTGCTTCTTCTGATTCACCCTCCAGACTTCTCCTTCTCCTTCTCCTTCTTCTGCTTCTTCTGATTCACCCTCCAGACTTCACCTTCTCCTTCTCCTTCTTCTACTTCTTCTGATTCACCCTCCAGACTTCACCTTCTCCTTCTCCTTCTTCTACTTCTTCTGATTCACCCTCCAGTCTTCACCTTCTCCTTCTCCTTCTTCTGTTTCTTCTGCTTCACCCTCCAGACTTCACCTTCTCCTTCTCTTTCTTCTGCTTCTTCTGATTCACCCTCCAGACTTCAACTTCTACTTCTCCTTCTTCTGATTCTTCTGATTCACCCTCCAGACTTCACCTTCTCCTTCTCCTTCTTCTGCTTCTTCTGATTCACCCTCCTGACTTCACCTTCTCCTTCTTCTTCTTCTACTTCTTCTGATTCACCCTCCTGACTTCACCTTCTCCTTCTCCTTCTTCTACTTCTTCTGCTTCACCCTCCAGACTTCACCTTCTCCTTCTCCTTCTTCTACTTCTTCTGATTCACCCTCCAGACTTCATCTTCTCCTTCTCCTTCTTCTGCTTCTTCTGATTCACCCTCCAGACTTCACCTTCTCCTTCTCCTTATTCTGCTTCTTCTGATTCACCCTCCAGACTTCACCTTCTCCTTCTCCTTATTCTGCTTCTTCTGATTCACCCTCCAGACTTCACCTTCTCCTTCTCCTTCCTCTGCTTCTTCTGATTCACCCTCCAGACTTCACCTTCTCCTTCTCCTTCTTCTGATTCTTCTGATTCACCCTCCAGACTTCACCTTCTCCTTCTCCTTCTTCTGCTTCTTCTGATTCACCCTCCTGACTTCACCTTCTCCTTCTCCTTCTTCTACTTCTTCTGATTCACCCTCCTGACTTCACCTTCTCCTTCTCCTTCTTCTACTTCTTCTGCTTCACCCTCCAGACTTCACCTTCTCCTTCTCCTTCTTCTACTTCTTCTGATTCACCCTCCAGACTTCACCTTCTCCTTCTCCTTATTCTGCTTCTTCTGATTCACCCTCTAGACTTCACCTTCTCCTTCTCCTTCTTCTGCTTCTTCTGATTCACCCTCCAGACTTCACCTTCTCCTTCTCCTTCTTCTGCTTCTTCTGATTCACCCTCCAGACTTCACCTTCTCCTTCTCTTTCTTCTGCTTCTTCTGATTCACCCTCCAGACTTCACCTTCTCCTTCTCCTTCTTCTGATTCTTCTGATTCACCCTCCAGACTTCACCTTCTCCTTCTCCTTCTTCTGCTTCTTCTGATTCACCCTCCTGACTTCACCTTCTCCTTCTCCTTCTTCTACTTCTTCTGATTCACCCTCCTGACTTCACCTTCTCCTTCTCCTTCTTCTACTTCTTCTGCTTCACCCTCCAGACTTCACCTTCTCCTTCTCCTTATTCTACTTCTTCTGATTCACCCTCCAGACTTGACCTTCTCCTTCTCCTTCTTCTACTTCTTCTGATTCATCCTCCAGACTTCACCTTCTCCTTCTCCTTCTTCTGCTTCTTCTGCTTCACCGTCCTGACTTCACCTTCTCCTTCTCCTTCTTCTACTTCTTCTGCTTCATCCCCCTGACATCACCTGCTCCTTCTCCTTCTTCTGCTTCTTCTGATTCACCCTCCTAACTTCACCTTCTCCTTCTCCTTCTTCTGCTTCTTCTGATTCACCCTCCTGACTTCTCCTTCTCCTTCTCCTTCTTCTGCTTCTTCTGATTCACCCTCCAGACTTCACCTTCTCCTTCTCCTTCTTCTGCTTCTTCTGATTCACCCTCCAGACTTCACCTTCTCCTTCTCCTTATTCTGCTTCTTCTGATTCACCCTCTAGACTTCACCTTCTCCTTCTCCTTCTTCTGGTTCTTCTGATTCACACTCCAGACTTCACCTTCTCCTTCTCCTTCTTCTACTTCTTCTGATTCACCCTCCAGACTTCACCTTCTCCTTCTCTTTCTTCTGCTTCTTCTGATTCACCCTCCAGACTTCACCTTCTCCTTCTCCTTCTTCTGATTCTTCTGATTCACCCTCCAGACTTCACCTTCTCCTTCTCCTTCTTCTGCTTCTTCTGATTCACCCTCCTGACTTCACCTTCTCCTTCTCCTTCTTCTACTTCTTCTGATTCAACCTCCTGACTTCACCTTCTCCTTCTCCTTCTTCTACTTCTTCTGCTTCACCCTCCAGACTTCACCTTCTCCTTCTCCTTATTCTACTTCTTCTGATTCACCCTCCAGACTTGATCTTCTCCTTCTCCTTCTTCTACTTCTTCTGATTCATCCTCCAGACTTCACCTTCTCCTTCTCCTTCTTCTGCTTCTTCTGCTTCAGCGTCCTGACTTCACCTTCTCCTTCTCCTTCTTCTACTTCTTCTGCTTCATCCCCCTGACATCACCTGCTCCTTCTCCTTCTTCTGCTTCTTCTGATTCACCCTCCTAACTTCACCTTCTCCTTCTCCTTCTTCTGCTTCTTCTGATTCACCCTCCTGACTTCTCCTTCTCCTTCTCCTTCTTCTGCTTCTTCTGATTCACCCTCCAGACTTCACCTTCTCCTTCTCTTTCTTCTGCTTCTTCTGATTCACCCTCCAGACTTCACCTTCTCCTTCTCCTTCTTCTGATTCTTCTGATTCACCCTCCAGACTTCACCTTCTCCTTCTCCTTCTTCTACTTCTTCTGCTTCACCCTCCAGACTTCACCTTCTCCTTCTCCTTCTTCTACTTCTTCTGATTCACCCTCCAGACTTCACCTTCTCCTTCTCCTTCTTTTGCTTCTTCTGCTTCACACTCCAGACTTCAACTTCTCCTTCTCCTTCTTCTGCTTCTTCTGATTCACCCTCCTTACTTCACCTTCTCCTTCTCCTTCTTCTGCTTCTTCTGATTCACCCTCCTGACTTCACCTTCTCCTTCTCCTTATTCTGCTTCTTCTGTTTCACCCTCCAGACTTCACCTTCTCCTTCTCCTTCTTCTGCTTCTTCTGATTCACCCTCCAGACTTCACCTTCTCCTTCTCCTTCTTCTGCTTCTTCTGATTCACCCTCCAGACTTCACCTTCTCCTTCTCCTTCTTCTACTTCTTCTGATTCACCCTCCAGACTTCACCTTCTCCTTCTCCTTCTTCTGCTTCTTCTGGTTCACCCTCCAGACTTCACCTTCTCCTTCTCCTTCGTCTACTTCTTCTGATTCACCCTCCAGACTACACCTTCTCCTTCTCCTTCTTCTACTTCTTCTGATTCACCCTCCAGACTTCACCTTCTCCTTCTCCTTCTTCTGTTTCTTCTGATTCACCCTCCAGACTTCACCTTCTCCTTCTCCTTCTTCTACTTCTTCTGATTCACCCTCCAGACTTCACCTTCTCCTTCTCCTTCTTCTACTTCTTCTGATTCACCCTCCAGACTTCACCTTCTCCTTCTCCTTCTTCTACTTCTTCTGCTTCTCCCTCCATACTTCACCTTCTCCTTCTCCTTCTTCTGCTTCTTCTGATTCACCCTCCAGACTTCACCTTCTCCTTCTCTTTCTTCTGCTTCTTCTGATTCACCCTCCAGACTTCACCTTCTCCTTCTCCTTCTTCTGATGCTTCTGATTCACCCTCCAGACTTCACCTTCTCCTTCTCCTTCTTCTGCTTCTTCTGATTCACCCTCCTGACTTCACCTTCTCCTTCTCCTTCTTCTACTTCTTCTGCTTCTCCCTCCAGACTTCACCTTCTCCTTCTCCTTCTTCTGCTTCTTCTGATTCACCCTCCAGACTTCACCTTCTCCTTCTCTTTCTTCTGCTTCTTCTGATTCACCCTCCAGACTTCACCTTCTCCTTCTCCTTCTTCTACTTCTTCTGCTTCACCCTCCAGACTTCACCTTCTCCTTCTCCTTCTTCTACTTCTTCTGATTCACCCTCCAGACTTCACCTTCTCCTTCTCCTTCTTTTGCTTCTTCTGCTTCACACTCCAGACTTCACCTTCTCCTTCTCCTTCTTCTACTGCTTCTGCTTCACACTCCAGACTTCACCTTCTCCTTCTCCTTCTTCTGCTTCTTCTGATTCACCCTCCTTACTTCACCTTCTCCTTCTCCTTCTTCTGCTTCACCCTCCAGACTTCAGCTTCTCCTTCTCCTTCTTCTGCTTCTTCTGCTTCGCCCTCCAGACTTCAGCTTCTCCTTCTCCTTCTTCTGCTTCTTCTGCTTCGCCCTCCAGACTTCACCTTCTCCTTCTCCTTCTTCTGCTTCTTCTGCTTCACTCTCCTGACTTCACCTTCTCCTTCTCCTTCTTCTACTTCTTCTGATTCACCCTCCAGACTTCACCCTCTCCTTCTCCTTCTTCTGCTTCTTCTGCTTCACCCTCCAGACTTCACCTTCTCCTTCTCCTTCTCCTGCTTCTTCTGCTTCACCGTCCTGACTTCACCTTCTCCTTCTCCTTCTTCTACTTCTTCTGCTTCACCCCCCTGACTTCACCTGCTCCTTCTCCTTCTTCTGCTTCTTCTGATTCACCCTCCTAACTTCATCTTCTCCTTCTCCTTCTTCTGCTTCTTCTGATTCACGCTCCTGACTTCACCTTTTCCTTCTCCTGCTTCTGCTTCTTCTGATTCACCCTCCAGACTTCACCTTCTCCTTCTCCTTCTTCTGCTTCTTCTGATTCACCCTCCAGACTTCACCTTCTCCTTCTCCTTCTTCTGCTTCTTCTGATTCACCCTCCAGACCTCACCTTCTCCTTCTCCTTCTTCTACTTCTTCTGATTCACCCTCCAGACTTCATCTTCTCCTTCTCCTTCTTCTGCTTCTTCTGATTCACCCTCCAGACTTCCCCTTCTCCTTCTCCTTCTTCTACTTCTTCTGATTCACCCTCCAGACTTCACCTTCTCCTTCTCCTTCTTCTACTTCGTCTGATTCACCCTCCAGACTTCACCTTCTCCTTCTCCTTCTTCTACTTCTTCTGATTCACCCTCCAGTCTTCACCTACTCCTTCTCCTTCTTCTGTTTCTTCTGCTTCACCCTCCAGACTTCACCTTCTCCTTCTCTTTCTTCTGCTTCTTCTGATTCACCCTCCAGACTTCATCTTCTCCTTCTCCTTCTTCTGATTCTTCTGATTCACCCTCCAGACTTCACCTTCTCCTTCTCCTTCTTCTGCTTCTTCTGATTCACCCTCCTGACTTCACCTTCTCCTTCTCCTTCTTCTACTTCTTCTGCTTCACCCTCCAGACTTCACCTTCTCCTTCTCCTTCTTCTACTTCTTCTGATTCACCCTCCAGACTTCACCTTCTCCTTCTCCTTCTTCTGCTTCTTCTGATTCACCCTCCAGACTTCACCTTCTCCTTCTCCTTATTCTGCTTCTTCTGATTCACCCTCCAGACTTCACCTTCTCCTTCTCCTTCTTCTGCTTCTTCTGATTCACCCTCCAGACTTCACCTTTTCCTTCTCCTTCTTCTGCTTCTTCTGATTCACCCTCCAGACTTCACCTTCTCCTTCTCCTTCTTCTACTTCTTCTGATTCACCCTCCAGACTTCACCTTCTCCTTCTCTTTCTTCTGCTTCTTCTGATTCTCCCTCCAGACTTCACCTTCTCCTTCTCCTTCTTCTGATTCTTCTGATTCACCCTCCAGACTTCACCTTCTCCTTCTCCTTCTTCTGCTTCTTCTGATTCACCCTCCTGACTTCACCTTCACCTTCTCCTTCTTCTACTTCTTCTGATTCACCCTCCTGACTTCACCTTCTCCTTCTCCTTCTTCTACTTCTTCTGCTTCACCCTCCAGACTTCACCTTCTCCTTCTCCTTCTTCTACTTCTTCTGATTCACCCTCCAGACTTCACCTTCTCCTTCTCCTTCTTCTACTTCTTCTGATTCACCCTCCAGACTTCACCTTCTCCTTCTCCTTCTTCTACTTCTTCTGATTCATCCTCCAGACTTCACCTTCTCCTTCTCCTTCTTCTGCTTCTTCTGATTCACCCTCCAGACTTCACCTTCTCCTTCTCCTTATTCTGCTTCTTCTGGTTCACCCTCCAGACTTCACCTTCTCCTTCTCCTTCTTCTGCTTCTTCTGATTCACCCTCCAGACTTCACCTTCTCCTTCTCCTTCTTCTGCTTCTTCTGATTCACCCTCCAGACTTCACCTTCTCCTTCTCCTTCTTCTGCTTCTTCTGATTCACCCTCCAGACTTCATCTTCTCCTTCACCTTCTTCTGCTTCTTCTGATTCACCCTCCAGACTTCACCTTCTCCTTCTCCTTCGTCTACTTCTTCTGATTCACCCTCCAGACTACACCTTCTCCTTCTCCTTCTTCTACTTCTTCTGATTCACCCTCCAGACTTCATCTTCTCCTTCTCCTTCTTCTGTTTCTTCTGATTCACCCTCCAGACTTCACCTTCTCCTTCTCCTTCTTCTGCTTCTTCTGATTCACCCTCCAGACTTCACCTTCTCCTTCTCCTTCTTCTACTTCTTCTGATTCACCCTCCAGACTTCACCTTCTCCTTCTCCTTCTTCTACTTCTTCTGCTTCTCCTTCCAGACTTCACCTTCTCCTTCTCCTTCTTCTGCTTCTTCTGATTCACCCTCCAGACTTCACCTTCTCCTTCTCCTTCTTCTGCTTCTTACGATTCACCCTCCTGACTTCATCTTCTCCTTCTCCTTCTTCTACTTCTTCTGATTCACCCTCCTGACTTCACCTTCTCCTGCTCCTTCTTCTACTTCTTCTGCTTCACCCTCCAGACTTCACCTTCTCCTTCTCCTTCTTCTACTTCTTCTGATTCACCCTTCAGGCTTCACCTTCTCCTTCTCCTTTTTCTGCTTCTTCTGATTCACCCTCCAGACTTCACCTTCTCCTTCTCCTTATTCTGCTTCTTCTGATTCACCCTCCAGACTTCACCTTCTCCTTCTCCTTCTTCTGCTTCTTCTGATTCACCCTCCAGACTTCACCTTCTCCTTCTCCTTCTTCTGCTTCTTCTGATTCACCCTCCAGACTTCACCTTCTCCTTCTCCTTCGTCTACTTCTTCTGATTCACCCTCCAGACTACACCTTCTCCTTCTCCTTCTTCTACTTCTTCTGATTCACCCTCCAGACTTCACCTTCTCCTTCTCCTTCTTCTGTTTCTTCTGATTCACCGTCCAGACTTCACCTTCTCCTTCTCCTTCTTCTACTACTTCTGATTCACCCTCCAGACTTCACCTTCTCCTTCTCCTTCTTCTACTTCTTCTGATTCACCCTCCAGACTTCATCTTCTCCTTCTCCTTCTTCTGCTTCTTCTGTTTCACCCTCCAGACTTCACCTTCTCCTTCTCCTTCTTCTGCTTCTTCTGATTCACCCCCCAGACTTCACCTTCTCCTTCTCCTTCTTCTACTTCTTCTGATTCACCCTCCAGACTTCACCTTCTCCTTCTCCTTCTTCTACTTCTTCTGATTCACCCTCCAGTCTTCACCTTCTCCTTCTTCTGTTTCTTCTGCTTCACCCTCCAGACTTCACCTTCTCCTTCTCTTTCTTCTGCTTCTTCTGATTCACCCTCCAGACTTCACCTTCAACTTCTCCTTCTTCTGATTCTTCTGATTCACCCTCCAGACTTCACCTTCTCCTTCTCCTTCTTCTGCTTCATCTGATTCACCCTCCTGACTTCACCTTCACCTTCTTCTTCTTCTACTTCTTCTGATTCACCCTCCTGACTTCACCTTCTCCTTCTCCTTCTTCTACTTCTTCTGCTTCACCCTCCAGACTTCACCTTCTCCTTCTCCTTCTTCTACTTCTTCTGATTCACCCTCCAGACTTCATCTTCTCCTTCTCCTTCTTCTGCTTCTTATGATTCACCCTCCAGACTTCACCTTCTCCTTCTCCTTATTCTGCTTCTTCTGATTCACCCTCCAGACTTCACCTTCTCCTTCTCCTTATTCTGCTTCTTCTGATTCACCCTCCAGACTTCACCTTCTCCTTCTCCTTCCTCTGCTTCTTCTGATTCACCCTCCAGACTTCACCTTCTCCTTCTCCTTCTTCTGATTCTTCTGATTCACCCTCCAGACTTCACCTTCTCCTTCTCCTTCTTCTGCTTCTTCTGATTCACCCTCCTGACTTCACCTTCTCCTTCTCCTTCTTCTACTTCTTCTGATTCACCCTCCTGACTTCACCTTCTCCTTCTCCTTCTTCTACTTCTTCTGCTTCGCCCTCCAGAATTCACCATCTCCTTCTCCTTCTTCTACTTCTTCTGATTCACCCTCCAGACTTCACCTTCTCCTTCTCCTTCTTCTGCTTCTTCTGATTCACCCTCCAGACTTCACCTTCTCCTTCTCCTTATTCTGCTTCTTCTGATTCACCCTCTAGACTTCACCTTCTCCTTCTCCTTCTTCTGCTTCTTCTGATTCACACTCCAGACTTCACCTTCTCCTTCTCCTTCTTCTACTTCTTCTGATTCACCCTCCAGACTTCACCTTCTCCTTCTCTTTCTTCTGCTTCTTCTGATTCACCCTCCAGACTTCACCTTCTCCTTCTCCTTCTTCTGCTTCTTCTGATTCACCCTCCTGACTTCACCTTCTCCTTCTCCTTCTTCTACTTCTTCTGATTCACCCTCCTGACTTCACCTTCTCCTTCTCCTTCTTCTACTTCTACTGCTTCACCCTCCAGACTTCACCTTCTCCTTCTCCTTATTCTACTTCTTCTGATTCACCCTCCAGACTTGACCTTCTCCTTCTCTTTCTTCTGCTTCTTCTGATTCACCCTCCAGACTTCACCTTCAACTTCTCCTTCTTCTGATTCTTCTGATTCACCCTCCAGACTTCACCTTCTCCTTCTCCTTCTTCTGCTTCATCTGATTCACCCTCCTGACTTCACCTTCACCTTCTTCTTCTTCTACTTCTTCTGATTCACCCTCCTGACTTCACCTTCTCCTTCTCCTTCTTCTACTTCTTCTGCTTCACCCTCCAGACTTCACCTTCTTCTTCTCCTTCTTCTACTTCTTCTGATTCACCCTCCAGACTTCATCTTCTCCTTCTCCTTCTTCTGCTTCTTATGATTCACCCTCCAGACTTCACCTTCTCCTTCTCCTTATTCTGCTTCTTCTGATTCACCCTCCAGACTTCACCTTCTCCTTCTCCTTATTCTGCTTCTTCTGATTCACCCTCCAGACTTCACCTTCTCCTTCTCCTTCCTCTGCTTCTTCTGATTCACCCTCCAGACTTCACCTTCTCCTTCTCCTTCTTCTGATTCTTCTGATTCACCCTCCAGACTTCACCTTCTCCTTCTCCTTCTTCTGCTTCTTCTGATTCACCCTCCTGACTTCACCTTCTCCTTCTCCTTCTTCTACTTCTTCTGATTCACCCTCCTGACTTCACCTTCTCCTTCTCCTTCTTCTACTTCTTCTGCTTCGCCCTCCAGAATTCACCTTCTCCTTCTCCTTCTTCTACTTCTTCTGATTCACCCTCCAGACTTCACCTTCTCCTTCTCCTTCTTCTGCTTCTTCTGATTCACCCTCCAGACTTCACCTTCTCCTTCTCCTTATTCTGCTTCTTCTGATTCACCCTCTAGACTTCACCTTCTCCTTCTCCTTCTTCTGCTTCTTCTGATTCACACTCCAGACTTCACCTTCTCCTTCTCCTTCTTCTACTTCTTCTGATTCACCCTCCAGACTTCACCTTCTCCTTCTCTTTCTTCTGCTTCTTCTGATTCACCCTCCAGACTTCACCTTCTCCTTCTCCTTCTTCTGCTTCTTCTGATTCACCCTCCTGACTTCACCTTCTCCTTCTCCTTCTTCTACTTCTTCTGATTCACCCTCCTGACTTCACCTTCTCCTTCTCCTTCTTCTACTTCTACTGCTTCACCCTCCAGACTTCACCTTCTCCTTCTCCTTATTCTACTTCTTCTGATTCACCCTCCAGACTTGACCTTCTCCTTCTCCTTCTTCTACTTCTTCTGATTCACCCTCCAGACTTCACCTTCTCCTTCTCCTTCTTCTGCTTCTTCTGCTTCACCGTCCTGACTTCACCTTCTCCTTCTCCTTCTTCTACTTCTTCTGCTTCATCCCCCTGACATCACCTGCTCCTTCTCCTTCTTCTGCTTCTTCTGATTCACCCTCCTAACTTCACCTTCTCCTTCTCCTTCTTCTGCTTCTTCTGATTCACCCTCCTGACTTCACCTTCTCCTTCTCCTTCTTCTGCTTCTTCTGATTCACCCTCCAGACTTCACCTACTCCTTCTCCTTCTTCTGCTTCTTCTGATTCACCCTCCAGACTTCACCTTCTCCTTCTCCTTCTTCTGCTTCTTCTGATTCACCCTCCAGACCTCACCTTCTCCTTCTCCTTCTTCTACTTCTTCTGATTCACCCTCCAGACTTCATCTTCTCCTTCTCCTTCTTCTGCTTCTTCTGATTCACCCTCCAGACTTCACCTTCTCCTTCTCCTTCTTCTGCTTCTTCTGATTCACCCTCCAGACTTCACCTTCTCCTTCTCCTTCTTCGACTTCTTCTGATTCACCCTCCAGACTTCACCTTCTCCTTCTCCTTCTTCTACTTCTTCTGATTCACCCTCCAGTCTTCACCTTCTCCTTCTCCTTCTTCTATTTCTTCTGCTTCACCCTCCAGACTTCACCTTGTCCTTCTCTTTCTTCTGCTTCTTCTGATTCACCCTCCAGACTTCACCTTCTCCTTCTCCTTCTTCTGATTCTTCTGATTCACCCTCCAGACTTCACCTTCTCCTTCTCCTTCTTCTGCTTCTTCTGATTCACCCTCCTGACTTCACCTTCTCCTTCTCCTTCTTCTACTTCTTCTGATTCACCCTCCTGACTTCACCTTCTCCTTCTCCTTCTTCTACTTCTTCTGCTTCACCCTCCAGACTTCACCTTCTCCTTCTCCTTCTTCTACTTCTTCTGATTCACCCTTCAGACTTCACCTTCTCCTTCTCCTTTTTCTGCTTCTTCTGATTCACCCTCCAGACTTCACCTTCTCCTTCTCCTTATTCTGCTTCTTCTGATTCACCCTCCAGACTTCACCTTCTCCTTCTCCTTCTTCTGCTTCTTCTGATTCACCCTCCAGACTTCACCTTCTCCTTCTCCTTCTTCTGCTTCTTCTGATTCACCCTCCAGACTTCACCTTCTCCTTCTCCTTCTTCTGCTTTTTCTGATTCACCCTCCAGACTTCACCTTCTCCTTCTCCTTCTTCTACTTCTTCTGATTCACCCTCCAGACTTCACCTTCTCCTTCTCTTTCTTCTGCTTCTTCTGATTCACCCTCCAGACTTCACCTTCTCCTTCTCCTTATTCTGCTTCTTCTGATTCACCCTCTAGACTTCACCTTCTCCTTCTCCTTCTTCTGCTTCTTCTGATTCACACTCCAGACTTCACCTTCTCCTTCTCCTTCTTCTACTTCTTCTGATTCACCCTCCAGACTTCACCTTCTCCTTCTCTTTCTTCTGCTTCTTCTGATTCACCCTCCAGACTTCACCTTCTCCTTCTCCTTCTTCTGCTTCTTCTGATTCACCCTCCTGACTTCACCTTCTCCTTCTCCTTCTTCTACTTCTTCTGATTCACCCTCCTGACTTCACCTTCTCCTTCTCCTTCTTCTACTTCTACTGCTTCACCCTCCAGACTTCACCTTCTCCTTCTCCTTATTCTACTTCTTCTGATTCACCCTCCAGACTTGACCTTCTCCTTCTCTTTCTTCTGCTTCTTCTGATTCACCCTCCAGACTTCACCTTCAACTTCTCCTTCTTCTGATTCTTCTGATTCACCCTCCAGACTTCACCTTCTCCTTCTCCTTCTTCTGCTTCATCTGATTCACCCTCCTGACTTCACCTTCACCTTCTTCTTCTTCTACTTCTTCTGATTCACCCTCCTGACTTCACCTTCTCCTTCTCCTTCTTCTACTTCTTCTGCTTCACCCTCCAGACTTCACCTTCTTCTTCTCCTTCTTCTACTTCTTCTGATTCACCCTCCAGACTTCATCTTCTCCTTCTCCTTCTTCTGCTTCTTATGATTCACCCTCCAGACTTCACCTTCTCCTTCTCCTTATTCTGCTTCTTCTGATTCACCCTCCAGACTTCACCTTCTCCTTCTCCTTATTCTGCTTCTTCTGATTCACCCTCCAGACTTCACCTTCTCCTTCTCCTTCCTCTGCTTCTTCTGATTCACCCTCCAGACTTCACCTTCTCCTTCTCCTTCTTCTGATTCTTCTGATTCACCCTCCAGACTTCACCTTCTCCTTCTCCTTCTTCTGCTTCTTCTGATTCACCCTCCTGACTTCACCTTCTCCTTCTCCTTCTTCTACTTCTTCTGATTCACCCTCCTGACTTCACCTTCTCCTTCTCCTTCTTCTACTTCTTCTGCTTCGCCCTCCAGAATTCACCTTCTCCTTCTCCTTCTTCTACTTCTTCTGATTCACCCTCCAGACTTCACCTTCTCCTTCTCCTTCTTCTGCTTCTTCTGATTCACCCTCCAGACTTCACCTTCTCCTTCTCCTTATTCTGCTTCTTCTGATTCACCCTCTAGACTTCACCTTCTCCTTCTCCTTCTTCTGCTTCTTCTGATTCACACTCCAGACTTCACCTTCTCCTTCTCCTTCTTCTACTTCTTCTGATTCACCCTCCAGACTTCACCTTCTCCTTCTCTTTCTTCTGCTTCTTCTGATTCACCCTCCAGACTTCACCTTCTCCTTCTCCTTCTTCTGCTTCTTCTGATTCACCCTCCTGACTTCACCTTCTCCTTCTCCTTCTTCTACTTCTTCTGATTCACCCTCCTGACTTCACCTTCTCCTTCTCCTTCTTCTACTTCTACTGCTTCACCCTCCAGACTTCACCTTCTCCTTCTCCTTATTCTACTTCTTCTGATTCACCCTCCAGACTTGACCTTCTCCTTCTCCTTCTTCTACTTCTTCTGATTCACCCTCCAGACTTCACCTTCTCCTTCTCCTTCTTCTGCTTCTTCTGCTTCACCGTCCTGACTTCACCTTCTCCTTCTCCTTCTTCTACTTCTTCTGCTTCATCCCCCTGACATCACCTGCTCCTTCTCCTTCTTCTGCTTCTTCTGATTCACCCTCCTAACTTCACCTTCTCCTTCTCCTTCTTCTGCTTCTTCTGATTCACCCTCCTGACTTCACCTTCTCCTTCTCCTTCTTCTGCTTCTTCTGATTCACCCTCCAGACTTCACCTACTCCTTCTCCTTCTTCTGCTTCTTCTGATTCACCCTCCAGACTTCACCTTCTCCTTCTCCTTCTTCTGCTTCTTCTGATTCACCCTCCAGACCTCACCTTCTCCTTCTCCTTCTTCTACTTCTTCTGATTCACCCTCCAGACTTCATCTTCTCCTTCTCCTTCTTCTGCTTCTTCTGATTCACCCTCCAGACTTCACCTTCTCCTTCTCCTTCTTCTGCTTCTTCTGATTCACCCTCCAGACTTCACCTTCTCCTTCTCCTTCTTCTACTTCTTCTGATTCACCCTCCAGACTTCACCTTCTCCTTCTCCTTCTTCTACTTCTTCTGATTCACCCTCCAGTCTTCACCTTCTCCTTCTCCTTCTTCTATTTCTTCTGCTTCACCCTCCAGACTTCACCTTGTCCTTCTCTTTCTTCTGCTTCTTCTGATTCACCCTCCAGACTTCACCTTCTCCTTCTCCTTCTTCTGATTCTTCTGATTCACCCTCCAGACTTCACCTTCTCCTTCTCCTTCTTCTGCTTCTTCTGATTCACCCTCCTGACTTCACCTTCTCCTTCTCCTTCTTCTACTTCTTCTGATTCACCCTCCTGACTTCACCTTCTCCTTCTCCTTCTTCTACTTCTTCTGCTTCACCCTCCAGACTTCACCTTCTCCTTCTCCTTCTTCTACTTCTTCTGATTCACCCTTCAGACTTCACCTTCTCCTTCTCCTTTTTCTGCTTCTTCTGATTCACCCTCCAGACTTCACCTTCTCCTTCTCCTTATTCTGCTTCTTCTGATTCACCCTCCAGACTTCACCTTCTCCTTCTCCTTCTTCTGCTTCTTCTGATTCACCCTCCAGACTTCACCTTCTCCTTCTCCTTCTTCTGCTTCTTCTGATTCACCCTCCAGACTTCACCTTCTCCTTCTCCTTCTTCTGCTTTTTCTGATTCACCCTCCAGACTTCACCTTCTCCTTCTCCTTCTTCTACTTCTTCTGATTCACCCTCCAGACTTCACCTTCTCCTTCTCTTTCTTCTGCTTCTTCTGATTCACCCTCCAGACTTCACCTTCTCCTTCTCCTTCTTCTGATTCTTCTGATTCACCCTCCAGACTTCACCTTCTCCTTCTCCTTCTTCTGCTTCTTCTGATTCACCCTCCTGACTTCACCTTCTCCTTCTCCTTCTTCTACTTCTTCTGATTCACCCTCCTGACTTCACCTTCTCCTTCTCCTTCTTCTACTTCTTCTGCTTCACCCTCCAGACTTCACCTTCTCCTTCTCCTTCTTCTGCTTCTTCTGATTCACCCTCCAGACTTCACCTTCTCCTTCTCTTTCTTCTGCTTCTTCTGATTCACCCTCCAGACTTCACCTTCTCCTTCTCCTTCTTCTGATTCTTCTGATTCACCCTCCAGACTTCACCTTCTTCTTCTCCTTCTTCTGCTTCTTCTGATTCACCCTCCTGACTTCACCTTCTCCTTCTCCTTCTTCTACTTCTTCTGATTCACCCTCCTGACTTCACCTTCTCCTTCTCCTTCTTCTACTTCTTCTGCTTCACCCTCCAGACTTCACCTTCTCCTTCTCCTTCTTCTACTTCTTCTGATTCACCCTCCAGACTTCACCTTCTCCTTCTCCTTCTTCTACTTCTTCTGATTCACCCTCCAGTCTTCACCTTCTCCTTCTCCTTCTTCTATTTCTTCTGCTTCACCCTCCAGACTTCACCTTGTCCTTCTCTTTCTTCTGCTTCTTCTGATTCACCCTCCAGACTTCACCTTCTCCTTCTCCTTCTTCTGATTCTTCTGATTCACCCTCCAGACTTCACCTTCTCCTTCTCCTTCTTCTGCTTCTTCTGATTCACCCTCCTGACTTCACCTTCTCCTTCTCCTTCTTCTACTTCTTCTGATTCACCCTCCTGACTTCACCTTCTCCTTCTCCTTCTTCTACTTCTTCTGCTTCACCCTCCAGACTTCACCTTCTCCTTCTCCTTCTTCTACTTCTTCTGATTCACCCTTCAGACTTCACCTTCTCCTTCTCCTTTTTCTGCTTCTTCTGATTCACCCTCCAGACTTCACCTTCTCCTTCTCCTTATTCTGCTTCTTCTGATTCACCCTCCAGACTTCACCTTCTCCTTCTCCTTCTTCTGCTTCTTCTGATTCACCCTCCAGACTTCACCTTCTCCTTCTCCTTCTTCTGCTTCTTCTGATTCACCCTCCAGACTTCACCTTCTCCTTCTCCTTCTTCTGCTTTTTCTGATTCACCCTCCAGACTTCACCTTCTCCTTCTCCTTCTTCTACTTCTTCTGATTCACCCTCCAGACTTCACCTTCTCCTTCTCTTTCTTCTGCTTCTTCTGATTCACCCTCCAGACTTCACCTTCTCCTTCTCCTTCTTCTGATTCTTCTGATTCACCCTCCAGACTTCACCTTCTCCTTCTCCTTCTTCTGCTTCTTCTGATTCACCCTCCTGACTTCACCTTCTCCTTCTCCTTCTTCTACTTCTTCTGATTCACCCTCCTGACTTCACCTTCTCCTTCTCCTTCTTCTACTTCTTCTGCTTCACCCTCCAGACTTCACCTTCTCCTTCTCCTTCTTCTGCTTCTTCTGATTCACCCTCCAGACTTCACCTTCTCCTTCTCTTTCTTCTGCTTCTTCTGATTCACCCTCCAGACTTCACCTTCTCCTTCTCCTTCTTCTGATTCTTCTGATTCACCCTCCAGACTTCACCTTCTTCTTCTCCTTCTTCTGCTTCTTCTGATTCACCCTCCTGACTTCACCTTCTCCTTCTCCTTCTTCTACTTCTTCTGATTCACCCTCCTGACTTCACCTTCTCCTTCTCCTTCTTCTACTTCTTCTGCTTCACACTCCAGACTTCACCTTCTCCTTCTCCTTCTTCTACTTCTTCTGATTCACCCTCCAGACTTCACCTTCTCCTTCTCCTTCTTTTGCTTCTTCTGCTTCACACTCCAGACTTCACCTTCTCCGTCTCCTTCTTCTGCTTCTTCTGATTCACCCTCCTTACTTCACCTTCTCCTTCTCCTTCTTCTGCTTCTTCTGATTCACCCTCCTGACTTCACCTTCTCCTTCTCCTTATTCTGCTTCTTCTGTTTCACCCTCCAGACTTCACCTTCTCCTTCTCCTTCTTCTGCTTCTTCTGATTCACCCTCCAGACTTCACCTTCTCCTTCTCCTTCTTCTGCTTCTTCTGATTCACCCTCCAGACTTCACCTTCAACTTCTCCTTCTTCTGATTCTTCTGATTCACCCTCCAGACTTCACCTTCTCCTTCTCCTTCTTCTGCTTCATCTGATTCACCCTCCTGACTTCACCTTCACCTTCTTCTTCTTCTACTTCTTCTGATTCACCCTCCTGACTTCACCTTCTCCTTCTCCTTCTTCTACTTCTTCTGCTTCACCCTCCAGACTTCACCTTCTTCTTCTCCTTCTTCTACTTCTTCTGATTCACCCTCCAGACTTCATCTTCTCCTTCTCCTTCTTCTGCTTCTTATGATTCACCCTCCAGACTTCACCTTCTCCTTCTCCTTATTCTGCTTCTTCTGATTCACCCTCCAGACTTCACCTTCTCCTTCTCCTTATTCTGCTTCTTCTGATTCACCCTCCAGACTTCACCTTCTCCTTCTCCTTCCTCTGCTTCTTCTGATTCACCCTCCAGACTTCACCTTCTCCTTCTCCTTCTTCTGATTCTTCTGATTCACCCTCCAGACTTCACCTTCTCCTTCTCCTTCTTCTGCTTCTTCTGATTCACCCTCCTGACTTCACCTTCTCCTTCTCCTTCTTCTACTTCTTCTGATTCACCCTCCTGACTTCACCTTCTCCTTCTCCTTCTTCTACTTCTTCTGCTTCGCCCTCCAGAATTCACCTTCTCCTTCTCCTTCTTCTACTTCTTCTGATTCACCCTCCAGACTTCACCTTCTCCTTCTCCTTCTTCTGCTTCTTCTGATTCACCCTCCAGACTTCACCTTCTCCTTCTCCTTATTCTGCTTCTTCTGATTCACCCTCTAGACTTCACCTTCTCCTTCTCCTTCTTCTGCTTCTTCTGATTCACACTCCAGACTTCACCTTCTCCTTCTCCTTCTTCTACTTCTTCTGATTCACCCTCCAGACTTCACCTTCTCCTTCTCTTTCTTCTGCTTCTTCTGATTCACCCTCCAGACTTCACCTTCTCCTTCTCCTTCTTCTGCTTCTTCTGATTCACCCTCCTGACTTCACCTTCTCCTTCTCCTTCTTCTACTTCTTCTGATTCACCCTCCTGACTTCACCTTCTCCTTCTCCTTCTTCTACTTCTACTGCTTCACCCTCCAGACTTCACCTTCTCCTTCTCCTTATTCTACTTCTTCTGATTCACCCTCCAGACTTGACCTTCTCCTTCTCCTTCTTCTACTTCTTCTGATTCACCCTCCTGACTTCACCTTCAACTTCTCCTTCTTCTGATTCTACTGCTTCACCCTCCAGACTTCACCTTCTCCTTCTCCTTATTCTACTTCTTCTGATTCACCCTCCAGACTTGACCTTCTCCTTCTCTTTCTTCTGCTTCTTCTGATTCACCCTCCAGACTTCACCTTCAACTTCTCCTTCTTCTGATTCTTCTGATTCACCCTCCAGACTTCACCTTCTCCTTCTCCTTCTTCTGCTTCATCTGATTCACCCTCCTGACTTCACCTTCACCTTCTTCTTCTTCTACTTCTTCTGATTCACCCTCCTGACTTCACCTTCTCCTTCTCCTTCTTCTACTTCTTCTGCTTCACCCTCCAGACTTCACCTTCTTCTTCTCCTTCTTCTACTTCTTCTGATTCACCCTCCAGACTTCATCTTCTCCTTCTCCTTCTTCTGCTTCTTATGATTCACCCTCCAGACTTCACCTTCTCCTTCTCCTTATTCTGCTTCTTCTGATTCACCCTCCAGACTTCACCTTCTCCTTCTCCTTATTCTGCTTCTTCTGATTCACCCTCCAGACTTCACCTTCTCCTTCTCCTTCCTCTGCTTCTTCTGATTCACCCTCCAGACTTCACCTTCTCCTTCTCCTTCTTCTGATTCTTCTGATTCACCCTCCAGACTTCACCTTCTCCTTCTCCTTCTTCTGCTTCTTCTGATTCACCCTCCTGACTTCACCTTCTCCTTCTCCTTCTTCTACTTCTTCTGATTCACCCTCCTGACTTCACCTTCTCCTTCTCCTTCTTCTACTTCTTCTGCTTCGCCCTCCAGAATTCACCTTCTCCTTCTCCTTCTTCTGATTCTTCTGATTCACCCTCCAGACTTCACCTTCTCCTTCTCCTTCTTCTGCTTCTTCTGATTCACCCTCCTAACTTCACCTTCTCCTTCTCCTTCTTCTGCTTCTTCTGATTCACCCTCCTGACTTCACCTTCTCCTTCTCCTTCTTCTGCTTCTTCTGATTCACCCTCCAGACTTCACCTACTCCTTCTCCTTCTTCTGCTTCTTCTGATTCACCCTCCAGACTTCACCTTCTCCTTCTCCTTCTTCTGCTTCTTCTGATTCACCCTCCAGACCTCACCTTCTCCTTCTCCTTCTTCTACTTCTTCTGATTCACCCTCCAGACTTCATCTTCTCCTTCTCCTTCTTCTGCTTCTTCTGATTCACCCTCCAGACTTCACCTTCTCCTTCTCCTTCTTCTGCTTCTTCTGATTCACCCTCCAGACTTCACCTTCTCCTTCTCCTTCTTCTACTTCTTCTGATTCACCCTCCAGACTTCACCTTCTCCTTCTCCTTCTTCTACTTCTTCTGATTCACCCTCCAGTCTTCACCTTCTCCTTCTCCTTCTTCTATTTCTTCTGCTTCACCCTCCAGACTTCACCTTGTCCTTCTCTTTCTTCTGCTTCTTCTGATTCACCCTCCAGACTTCACCTTCTCCTTCTCCTTCTTCTGATTCTTCTGATTCACCCTCCAGACTTCACCTTCTCCTTCTCCTTCTTCTGCTTCTTCTGATTCACCCTCCTGACTTCACCTTCTCCTTCTCCTTCTTCTACTTCTTCTGATTCACCCTCCTGACTTCACCTTCTCCTTCCCTTCTTCTACTTCTTTCTGCTTCACCCTCCAGACTTCACCTTCTCCTTCTCCTTCTTCTACTTCTTCTGATTCACCCTTCAGACTTCACCTTCTCCTTCTCCTTTTCTGCTTCTTCTGATTCACCCTCCAGACTTCACCTTCTCCTTCTCCTTATTCTGCTTCTTCTGATTCACCCTCCAGACTTCACCTTCTCCTTCTCCTTCTTCTGCTTCTTCTGATTCACCCTCCAGACTTCACCTTCCTCCTTCTCCTTCTTCTGCTTCTTCTGATTCACCCTCCAGACTTCACCTTCTCCTTCTCCTTCTTCTGCTTTTTCTGATTCACCCTCCAGACTTCACCTTCTCCTTCTCCTTCTTCTACTTCTTCTGATTCACCCTCCAGACTTCACCTTCTCCTTCTCTTTCTTCTGCTTCTTCTGATTCACCCTCCAGACTTCACCTTCTCCTTCTCCTTCTTCTGATTCTTCTGATTCACCCTCCAGACTTCACCTTCTCCTTCTCCTTCTTCTGCTTCTTCTGATTCACCCTCCTGACTTCACCTTCTCCTTCTCCTTCTACTTCTTCTGATTCACCCTCCTGACTTCACCTTCTCCTTCTCCTTCTTCTACTTCTTCTGCTTCACCCTCCAGACTTCACCTTCTCCTTCTCCTTCTTCTGCTTCTTCTGATTCACCCTCCAGACTTCACCTTCTCCTTCTCTTTCTTCTGCTTCTTCTGATTCACCCTCCAGACTTCACCTTCTCCTTCTCCTTCTTCTGATTCTTCTGATTCACCCTCCAGACTTCACCTTCTTCTTCTCCTTCTTCTGCTTCTTCTGATTCACCCTCCTGACTTCACCTTCTCCTTCTCCTTCTTCTACTTCTTCTGATTCACCCTCCTGACTTCACCTTCTCCTTCTCCTTCTTCTACTTCTTCTGCTTCACCCTCCAGACTTCACCTTCTCCTTCTCCTTCTTCTACTTCTTCTGATTCACCCTCCAGACTTCACCTTCTCCTTCTCCTTCTTTTGCTTCTTCTGCTTCACACTCCAGACTTCACCTTCTCCGTCTCCTTCTTCTGCTTCTTCTGATTCACCCTCCTTACTTCACCTTCTCCTTCTCCTTCTTCTGCTTCTTCTGATTCACCCTCCTGACTTCACCTTCTCCTTCTCCTTATTCTGCTTCTTCTGATTCACCCTCCTGACTTCACCTTCTCCTTCTCCTTATTCTGCTTCTTCTGTTTCACCCTCCAGACTTCACCTTCTCCTTCTCCTTCTTCTGCTTCTTCTGATTCACCCTCCAGACTTCACCTTCTCCTTCTCCTTCTTCTGCTTCTTCTGATTCACCCTCCAGACTTCACCTTCAACTTCTCCTTCTTCTGATTCTTCTGATTCACCCTCCAGACTTCACCTTCTCCTTCTCCTTCTTCTGCTTCATCTGATTCACCCTCCTGACTTCACCTTCTCCTTCTCCTTCTTCTGCTTCTTCTGATTCACCCTCCAGACCTCACCTTCTCCTTCTCCTTCTTCTACTTCTTCTGATTCACCCTCCAGACTTCATCTTCTCCTTCTCCTTCTTCTGCTTCTTCTGATTCACCCTCCAGACTTCACCTTCTCCTTCTCCTTCTTCTGCTTCTTCTGATTCACCCTCCAGACTTCACCTTCTCCTTCTCCTTCTTCGACTTCTTCTGATTCACCCTCCAGACTTCACCTTCTCCTTCTCCTTCTTCTACTTCTTCTGATTCAGCCTCCAGTCTTCACCTTCTCCTTCTCCTTCTTCTATTTCTTCTGCTTCACCCTCCAGACTTCACCTTGTCCTTCTCTTTCTTCTGCTTCTTCTGATTCACCCTCCAGACTTCACCTTCTCCTTCTCCTTCTTCTGATTCTTCTGATTCACCCTCCAGACTTCACCTTCTCCTTCTCCTTCTTCTGCTTCTTCTGATTCACCCTCCTGACTTCACCTTCTCCTTCTCCTTCTTCTACTTCTTCTGATTCACCCTCCTGACTTCACCTTCTCCTTCTCCTTCTTCTACTTCTTCTGCTTCACCCTCCAGACTTCACCTTCTCCTTCTCCTTCTTCTACTTCTTCTGATTCACCCTTCAGACTTCACCTTCTCCTTCTCCTTTTTCTGCTTCTTCTGATTCACCCTCCAGACTTCACCTTCTCCTTCTCCTTATTCTGCTTCTTCTGATTCACCCTCCAGACTTCACCTTCTCCTTCTCCTTCTTCTGCTTCTTCTGATTCACCCTCCAGACTTCACCTTCTCCTTCTCCTTCTTCTGCTTCTTCTGATTCACCCTCCAGACTTCACCTTCTCCTTCTCCTTCTTCTGCTTTTTCTGATTCACCCTCCAGACTTCACCTTCTCCTTCTCCTTCTTCTACTTCTTCTGATTCACCCTCCAGACTTCACCTTCTCCTTCTCTTTCTTCTGCTTCTTCTGATTCACCCTCCAGACTTCACCTTCTCCTTCTCCTTATTCTGCTTCTTCTGATTCACCCTCTAGACTTCACCTTCTCCTTCTCCTTCTTCTGCTTCTTCTGATTCACACTCCAGACTTCACCTTCTCCTTCTCCTTCTTCTACTTCTTCTGATTCACCCTCCAGACTTCACCTTCTCCTTCTCTTTCTTCTGCTTCTTCTGATTCACCCTCCAGACTTCACCTTCTCCTTCTCCTTCTTCTGCTTCTTCTGATTCACCCTCCTGACTTCACCTTCTCCTTCTCCTTCTTCTACTTCTTCTGATTCACCCTCCTGACTTCACCTTCTCCTTCTCCTTCTTCTACTTCTACTGCTTCACCCTCCAGACTTCACCTTCTCCTTCTCCTTATTCTACTTCTTCTGATTCACCCTCCAGACTTGACCTTCTCCTTCTCTTTCTTCTGCTTCTTCTGATTCACCCTCCAGACTTCACCTTCAACTTCTCCTTCTTCTGATTCTTCTGATTCACCCTCCAGACTTCACCTTCTCCTTCTCCTTCTTCTGCTTCATCTGATTCACCCTCCTGACTTCACCTTCACCTTCTTCTTCTTCTACTTCTTCTGATTCACCCTCCTGACTTCACCTTCTCCTTCTCCTTCTTCTACTTCTTCTGCTTCACCCTCCAGACTTCACCTTCTTCTTCTCCTTCTTCTACTTCTTCTGATTCACCCTCCAGACTTCATCTTCTCCTTCTCCTTCTTCTGCTTCTTATGATTCACCCTCCAGACTTCACCTTCTCCTTCTCCTTATTCTGCTTCTTCTGATTCACCCTCCAGACTTCACCTTCTCCTTCTCCTTATTCTGCTTCTTCTGATTCACCCTCCAGACTTCACCTTCTCCTTCTCCTTCCTCTGCTTCTTCTGATTCACCCTCCAGACTTCACCTTCTCCTTCTCCTTCTTCTGATTCTTCTGATTCACCCTCCAGACTTCACCTTCTCCTTCTCCTTCTTCTGCTTCTTCTGATTCACCCTCCTGACTTCACCTTCTCCTTCTCCTTCTTCTACTTCTTCTGATTCACCCTCCTGACTTCACCTTCTCCTTCTCCTTCTTCTACTTCTTCTGCTTCGCCCTCCAGAATTCACCTTCTCCTTCTCCTTCTTCTACTTCTTCTGATTCACCCTCCAGACTTCACCTTCTCCTTCTCCTTCTTCTGCTTCTTCTGATTCACCCTCCAGACTTCACCTTCTCCTTCTCCTTATTCTGCTTCTTCTGATTCACCCTCTAGACTTCACCTTCTCCTTCTCCTTCTTCTGCTTCTTCTGATTCACACTCCAGACTTCACCTTCTCCTTCTCCTTCTTCTACTTCTTCTGATTCACCCTCCAGACTTCACCTTCTCCTTCTCTTTCTTCTGCTTCTTCTGATTCACCCTCCAGACTTCACCTTCTCCTTCTCCTTCTTCTGCTTCTTCTGATTCACCCTCCTGACTTCACCTTCTCCTTCTCCTTCTTCTACTTCTTCTGATTCACCCTCCTGACTTCACCTTCTCCTTCTCCTTCTTCTACTTCTACTGCTTCACCCTCCAGACTTCACCTTCTCCTTCTCCTTATTCTACTTCTTCTGATTCACCCTCCAGACTTGACCTTCTCCTTCTCCTTCTTCTACTTCTTCTGATTCACCCTCCAGACTTCACCTTCTCCTTCTCCTTCTTCTGCTTCTTCTGCTTCACCGTCCTGACTTCACCTTCTCCTTCTCCTTCTTCTACTTCTTCTGCTTCATCCCCCTGACATCACCTGCTCCTTCTCCTTCTTCTGCTTCTTCTGATTCACCCTCCTAACTTCACCTTCTCCTTCTCCTTCTTCTGCTTCTTCTGATTCACCCTCCTGACTTCACCTTCTCCTTCTCCTTCTTCTGCTTCTTCTGATTCACCCTCCAGACTTCACCTACTCCTTCTCCTTCTTCTGCTTCTTCTGATTCACCCTCCAGACTTCACCTTCTCCTTCTCCTTCTTCTGCTTCTTCTGATTCACCCTCCAGACCTCACCTTCTCCTTCTCCTTCTTCTACTTCTTCTGATTCACCCTCCAGACTTCATCTTCTCCTTCTCCTTCTTCTGCTTCTTCTGATTCACCCTCCAGACTTCACCTTCTCCTTCTCCTTCTTCTGCTTCTTCTGATTCACCCTCCAGACTTCACCTTCTCCTTCTCCTTCTTCTACTTCTTCTGATTCACCCTCCAGACTTCACCTTCTCCTTCTCCTTCTTCTACTTCTTCTGATTCACCCTCCAGTCTTCACCTTCTCCTTCTCCTTCTTCTATTTCTTCTGCTTCACCCTCCAGACTTCACCTTGTCCTTCTCTTTCTTCTGCTTCTTCTGATTCACCCTCCAGACTTCACCTTCTCCTTCTCCTTCTTCTGATTCTTCTGATTCACCCTCCAGACTTCACCTTCTCCTTCTCCTTCTTCTGCTTCTTCTGATTCACCCTCCTGACTTCACCTTCTCCTTCTCCTTCTTCTACTTCTTCTGATTCACCCTCCTGACTTCACCTTCTCCTTCTCCTTCTTCTACTTCTTCTGCTTCACCCTCCAGACTTCACCTTCTCCTTCTCCTTCTTCTACTTCTTCTGATTCACCCTTCAGACTTCACCTTCTCCTTCTCCTTTTTCTGCTTCTTCTGATTCACCCTCCAGACTTCACCTTCTCCTTCTCCTTATTCTGCTTCTTCTGATTCACCCTCCAGACTTCACCTTCTCCTTCTCCTTCTTCTGCTTCTTCTGATTCACCCTCCAGACTTCACCTTCTCCTTCTCCTTCTTCTGCTTCTTCTGATTCACCCTCCAGACTTCACCTTCTCCTTCTCCTTCTTCTGCTTTTTCTGATTCACCCTCCAGACTTCACCTTCTCCTTCTCCTTCTTCTACTTCTTCTGATTCACCCTCCAGACTTCACCTTCTCCTTCTCTTTCTTCTGCTTCTTCTGATTCACCCTCCAGACTTCACCTTCTCCTTCTCCTTCTTCTGATTCTTCTGATTCACCCTCCAGACTTCACCTTCTCCTTCTCCTTCTTCTGCTTCTTCTGATTCACCCTCCTGACTTCACCTTCTCCTTCTCCTTCTTCTACTTCTTCTGATTCACCCTCCTGACTTCACCTTCTCCTTCTCCTTCTTCTACTTCTTCTGCTTCACCCTCCAGACTTCACCTTCTCCTTCTCCTTCTTCTGCTTCTTCTGATTCACCCTCCAGACTTCACCTTCTCCTTCTCTTTCTTCTGCTTCTTCTGATTCACCCTCCAGACTTCACCTTCTCCTTCTCCTTCTTCTGATTCTTCTGATTCACCCTCCAGACTTCACCTTCTTCTTCTCCTTCTTCTGCTTCTTCTGATTCACCCTCCTGACTTCACCTTCTCCTTCTCCTTCTTCTACTTCTTCTGATTCACCCTCCTGACTTCACCTTCTCCTTCTCCTTCTTCTACTTCTTCTGCTTCACCCTCCAGACTTCACCTTCTCCTTCTCCTTCTTCTACTTCTTCTGATTCACCCTCCAGACTTCACCTTCTCCTTCTCCTTCTTCTACTTCTTCTGATTCACCCTCCAGTCTTCACCTTCTCCTTCTCCTTCTTCTATTTCTTCTGCTTCACCCTCCAGACTTCACCTTGTCCTTCTCTTTCTTCTGCTTCTTCTGATTCACCCTCCAGACTTCACCTTCTCCTTCTCCTTCTTCTGATTCTTCTGATTCACCCTCCAGACTTCACCTTCTCCTTCTCCTTCTTCTGCTTCTTCTGATTCACCCTCCTGACTTCACCTTCTCCTTCTCCTTCTTCTACTTCTTCTGATTCACCCTCCTGACTTCACCTTCTCCTTCTCCTTCTTCTACTTCTTCTGCTTCACCCTCCAGACTTCACCTTCTCCTTCTCCTTCTTCTACTTCTTCTGATTCACCCTTCAGACTTCACCTTCTCCTTCTCCTTTTTCTGCTTCTTCTGATTCACCCTCCAGACTTCACCTTCTCCTTCTCCTTATTCTGCTTCTTCTGATTCACCCTCCAGACTTCACCTTCTCCTTCTCCTTCTTCTGCTTCTTCTGATTCACCCTCCAGACTTCACCTTCTCCTTCTCCTTCTTCTGCTTCTTCTGATTCACCCTCCAGACTTCACCTTCTCCTTCTCCTTCTTCTGCTTTTTCTGATTCACCCTCCAGACTTCACCTTCTCCTTCTCCTTCTTCTACTTCTTCTGATTCACCCTCCAGACTTCACCTTCTCCTTCTCTTTCTTCTGCTTCTTCTGATTCACCCTCCAGACTTCACCTTCTCCTTCTCCTTCTTCTGATTCTTCTGATTCACCCTCCAGACTTCACCTTCTCCTTCTCCTTCTTCTGCTTCTTCTGATTCACCCTCCTGACTTCACCTTCTCCTTCTCCTTCTTCTACTTCTTCTGATTCACCCTCCTGACTTCACCTTCTCCTTCTCCTTCTTCTACTTCTTCTGCTTCACCCTCCAGACTTCACCTTCTCCTTCTCCTTCTTCTGCTTCTTCTGATTCACCCTCCAGACTTCACCTTCTCCTTCTCTTTCTTCTGCTTCTTCTGATTCACCCTCCAGACTTCACCTTCTCCTTCTCCTTCTTCTGATTCTTCTGATTCACCCTCCAGACTTCACCTTCTTCTTCTCCTTCTTCTGCTTCTTCTGATTCACCCTCCTGACTTCACCTTCTCCTTCTCCTTCTTCTACTTCTTCTGATTCACCCTCCTGACTTCACCTTCTCCTTCTCCTTCTTCTACTTCTTCTGCTTCACACTCCAGACTTCACCTTCTCCTTCTCCTTCTTCTACTTCTTCTGATTCACCCTCCAGACTTCACCTTCTCCTTCTCCTTCTTTTGCTTCTTCTGCTTCACACTCCAGACTTCACCTTCTCCGTCTCCTTCTTCTGCTTCTTCTGATTCACCCTCCTTACTTCACCTTCTCCTTCTCCTTCTTCTGCTTCTTCTGATTCACCCTCCTGACTTCACCTTCTCCTTCTCCTTATTCTGCTTCTTCTGTTTCACCCTCCAGACTTCACCTTCTCCTTCTCCTTCTTCTGCTTCTTCTGATTCACCCTCCAGACTTCACCTTCTCCTTCTCCTTCTTCTGCTTCTTCTGATTCACCCTCCAGACTTCACCTTCAACTTCTCCTTCTTCTGATTCTTCTGATTCACCCTCCAGACTTCACCTTCTCCTTCTCCTTCTTCTGCTTCATCTGATTCACCCTCCTGACTTCAACTTCACCTTCTTCTTCTTCTACTTCTTCTGATTCACCCTCCTGACTTCACCTTCTCCTTCTCCTTCTTCTACTTCTTCTGCTTCACCCTCCAGACTTCACCTTCTTCTTCTCCTTCTTCTACTTCTTCTGATTCACCCTCCAGACTTCATCTTCTCCTTCTCCTTCTTCTGCTTCTTATGATTCACCCTCCAGACTTCACCTTCTCCTTCTCCTTATTCTGCTTCTTCTGATTCACCCTCCAGACTTCACCTTCTCCTTCTCCTTATTCTGCTTCTTCTGATTCACCCTCCAGACTTCACCTTCTCCTTCTCCTTCCTCTGCTTCTTCTGATTCACCCTCCAGACTTCACCTTCTCCTTCTCCTTCTTCTGATTCTTCTGATTCACCCTCCAGACTTCACCTTCTCCTTCTCCTTCTTCTGCTTCTTCTGATTCACCCTCCTGACTTCACCTTCTCCTTCTCCTTCTTCTACTTCTTCTGATTCACCCTCCTGACTTCACCTTCTCCTTCTCCTTCTTCTACTTCTTCTGCTTCGCCCTCCAGAATTCACCTTCTCCTTCTCCTTCTTCTACTTCTTCTGATTCACCCTCCAGACTTCACCTTCTCCTTCTCCTTCTTCTGCTTCTTCTGATTCACCCTCCAGACTTCACCTTCTCCTTCTCCTTATTCTGCTTCTTCTGATTCACCCTCTAGACTTCACCTTCTCCTTCTCCTTCTTCTGCTTCTTCTGATTCACACTCCAGACTTCACCTTCTCCTTCTCCTTCTTCTACTTCTTCTGATTCACCCTCCAGACTTCACCTTCTCCTTCTCTTTCTTCTGCTTCTTCTGATTCACCCTCCAGACTTCACCTTCTCCTTCTCCTTCTTCTGCTTCTTCTGATTCACCCTCCTGACTTCACCTTCTCCTTCTCCTTCTTCTACTTCTTCTGATTCACCCTCCTGACTTCACCTTCTCCTTCTCCTTCTTCTACTTCTACTGCTTCACCCTCCAGACTTCACCTTCTCCTTCTCCTTATTCTACTTCTTCTGATTCACCCTCCAGACTTGACCTTCTCCTTCTCCTTCTTCTACTTCTTCTGATTCACCCTCCTGACTTCACCTTCAACTTCTCCTTCTTCTGATTCTACTGCTTCACCCTCCAGACTTCACCTTCTCCTTCTCCTTATTCTACTTCTTCTGATTCACCCTCCAGACTTGACCTTCTCCTTCTCTTTCTTCTGCTTCTTCTGATTCACCCTCCAGACTTCACCTTCAACTTCTCCTTCTTCTGATTCTTCTGATTCACCCTCCAGACTTCACCTTCTCCTTCTCCTTCTTCTGCTTCATCTGATTCACCCTCCTGACTTCACCTTCACCTTCTTCTTCTTCTACTTCTTCTGATTCACCCTCCTGACTTCACCTTCTCCTTCTCCTTCTTCTACTTCTTCTGCTTCACCCTCCAGACTTCACCTTCTTCTTCTCCTTCTTCTACTTCTTCTGATTCACCCTCCAGACTTCATCTTCTCCTTCTCCTTCTTCTGCTTCTTATGATTCACCCTCCAGACTTCACCTTCTCCTTCTCCTTATTCTGCTTCTTCTGATTCACCCTCCAGACTTCACCTTCTCCTTCTCCTTATTCTGCTTCTTCTGATTCACCCTCCAGACTTCACCTTCTCCTTCTCCTTCCTCTGCTTCTTCTGATTCACCCTCCAGACTTCACCTTCTCCTTCTCCTTCTTCTGATTCTTCTGATTCACCCTCCAGACTTCACCTTCTCCTTCTCCTTCTTCTGCTTCTTCTGATTCACCCTCCTGACTTCACCTTCTCCTTCTCCTTCTTCTACTTCTTCTGATTCACCCTCCTGACTTCACCTTCTCCTTCTCCTTCTTCTACTTCTTCTGCTTCGCCCTCCAGAATTCACCTTCTCCTTCTCCTTCTTCTGATTCTTCTGATTCACCCTCCAGACTTCACCTTCTCCTTCTCCTTCTTCTGCTTCTTCTGATTCACCCTCCTAACTTCACCTTCTCCTTCTCCTTCTTCTGCTTCTTCTGATTCACCCTCCTGACTTCACCTTCTCCTTCTCCTTCTTCTGCTTCTTCTGATTCACCCTCCAGACTTCACCTACTCCTTCTCCTTCTTCTGCTTCTTCTGATTCACCCTCCAGACTTCACCTTCTCCTTCTCCTTCTTCTGCTTCTTCTGATTCACCCTCCAGACCTCACCTTCTCCTTCTCCTTCTTCTACTTCTTCTGATTCACCCTCCAGACTTCATCTTCTCCTTCTCCTTCTTCTGCTTCTTCTGATTCACCCTCCAGACTTCACCTTCTCCTTCTCCTTCTTCTGCTTCTTCTGATTCACCCTCCAGACTTCACCTTCTCCTTCTCCTTCTTCTACTTCTTCTGATTCACCCTCCAGACTTCACCTTCTCCTTCTCCTTCTTCTACTTCTTCTGATTCACCCTCCAGTCTTCACCTTCTCCTTCTCCTTCTTCTATTTCTTCTGCTTCACCCTCCAGACTTCACCTTGTCCTTCTCTTTCTTCTGCTTCTTCTGATTCACCCTCCAGACTTCACCTTCTCCTTCTCCTTCTTCTGATTCTTCTGATTCACCCTCCAGACTTCACCTTCTCCTTCTCCTTCTTCTGCTTCTTCTGATTCACCCTCCTGACTTCACCTTCTCCTTCTCCTTCTTCTACTTCTTCTGATTCACCCTCCTGACTTCACCTTCTCCTTCTCCTTCTTCTACTTCTTCTGCTTCACCCTCCAGACTTCACCTTCTCCTTCTCCTTCTTCTACTTCTTCTGATTCACCCTTCAGACTTCACCTTCTCCTTCTCCTTTTTCTGCTTCTTCTGATTCACCCTCCAGACTTCACCTTCTCCTTCTCCTTATTCTGCTTCTTCTGATTCACCCTCCAGACTTCACCTTCTCCTTCTCCTTCTTCTGCTTCTTCTGATTCACCCTCCAGACTTCACCTTCTCCTTCTCCTTCTTCTGCTTCTTCTGATTCACCCTCCAGACTTCACCTTCTCCTTCTCCTTCTTCTGCTTTTTCTGATTCACCCTCCAGACTTCACCTTCTCCTTCTCCTTCTTCTACTTCTTCTGATTCACCCTCCAGACTTCACCTTCTCCTTCTCTTTCTTCTGCTTCTTCTGATTCACCCTCCAGACTTCACCTTCTCCTTCTCCTTCTTCTGATTCTTCTGATTCACCCTCCAGACTTCACCTTCTCCTTCTCCTTCTTCTGCTTCTTCTGATTCACCCTCCTGACTTCACCTTCTCCTTCTCCTTCTACTTCTTCTGATTCACCCTCCTGACTTCACCTTCTCCTTCTCCTTCTTCTACTTCTTCTGCTTCACCCTCCAGACTTCACCTTCTCCTTCTCCTTCTTCTGCTTCTTCTGATTCACCCTCCAGACTTCACCTTCTCCTTCTCTTTCTTCTGCTTCTTCTGATTCACCCTCCAGACTTCACCTTCTCCTTCTCCTTCTTCTGATTCTTCTGATTCACCCTCCAGACTTCACCTTCTTCTTCTCCTTCTTCTGCTTCTTCTGATTCACCCTCCTGACTTCACCTTCTCCTTCTCCTTCTTCTACTTCTTCTGATTCACCCTCCTGACTTCACCTTCTCCTTCTCCTTCTTCTACTTCTTCTGCTTCACCCTCCAGACTTCACCTTCTCCTTCTCCTTCTTCTACTTCTTCTGATTCACCCTCCAGACTTCACCTTCTCCTTCTCCTTCTTTTGCTTCTTCTGCTTCACACTCCAGACTTCACCTTCTCCGTCTCCTTCTTCTGCTTCTTCTGATTCACCCTCCTTACTTCACCTTCTCCTTCTCCTTCTTCTGCTTCTTCTGATTCACCCTCCTGACTTCACCTTCTCCTTCTCCTTATTCTGCTTCTTCTGTTTCACCCTCCAGACTTCACCTTCTCCTTCTCCTTCTTCTGCTTCTTCTGATTCACCCTCCAGACTTCACCTTCTCCTTCTCCTTCTTCTGCTTCTTCTGATTCACCCTCCAGACTTCACCTTCAACTTCTCCTTCTTCTGATTCTTCTGATTCACCCTCCAGACTTCACCTTCTCCTTCTCCTTCTTCTGCTTCATCTGATTCACCCTCCTGACTTCACCTTCACCTTCTTCTTCTTCTACTTCTTCTGATTCACCCTCCTGACTTCACCTTCTCCTTCTCCTTCTTCTACTTCTTCTGCTTCACCCTCCAGACTTCACCTTCTTCTTCTCCTTCTTCTACTTCTTCTGATTCACCCTCCAGACTTCATCTTCTCCTTCTCCTTCTTCTGCTTCTTATGATTCACCCTCCAGACTTCACCTTCTCCTTCTCCTTATTCTGCTTCTTCTGATTCACCCTCCAGACTTCACCTTCTCCTTCTCCTTATTCTGCTTCTTCTGATTCACCCTCCAGACTTCACCTTCTCCTTCTCCTTCCTCTGCTTCTTCTGATTCACCCTCCAGACTTCACCTTCTCCTTCTCCTTCTTCTGATTCTTCTGATTCACCCTCCAGACTTCACCTTCTCCTTCTCCTTCTTCTGCTTCTTCTGATTCACCCTCCTGACTTCACCTTCTCCTTCTCCTTCTTCTACTTCTTCTGATTCACCCTCCTGACTTCACCTTCTCCTTCTCCTTCTTCTACTTCTTCTGCTTCGCCCTCCAGAATTCACCTTCTCCTTCTCCTTCTTCTACTTCTTCTGATTCACCCTCCAGACTTCACCTTCTCCTTCTCCTTCTTCTGCTTCTTCTGATTCACCCTCCAGACTTCACCTTCTCCTTCTCCTTATTCTGCTTCTTCTGATTCACCCTCTAGACTTCACCTTCTCCTTCTCCTTCTTCTGCTTCTTCTGATTCACACTCCAGACTTCACCTTCTCCTTCTCCTTCTTCTACTTCTTCTGATTCACCCTCCAGACTTCACCTTCTCCTTCTCTTTCTTCTGCTTCTTCTGATTCACCCTCCAGACTTCACCTTCTCCTTCTCCTTCTTCTGCTTCTTCTGATTCACCCTCCTGACTTCACCTTCTCCTTCTCCTTCTTCTACTTCTTCTGATTCACCCTCCTGACTTCACCTTCTCCTTCTCCTTCTTCTACTTCTACTGCTTCACCCTCCAGACTTCACCTTCTCCTTCTCCTTATTCTACTTCTTCTGATTCACCCTCCAGACTTGACCTTCTCCTTCTCCTTCTTCTACTTCTTCTGATTCACCCTCCTGACTTCACCTTCAACTTCTCCTTCTTCTGATTCTACTGCTTCACCCTCCAGACTTCACCTTCTCCTTCTCCTTATTCTACTTCTTCTGATTCACCCTCCAGACTTGACCTTCTCCTTCTCTTTCTTCTGCTTCTTCTGATTCACCCTCCAGACTTCACCTTCAACTTCTCCTTCTTCTGATTCTTCTGATTCACCCTCCAGACTTCACCTTCTCCTTCTCCTTCTTCTGCTTCATCTGATTCACCCTCCTGACTTCACCTTCACCTTCTTCTTCTTCTACTTCTTCTGATTCACCCTCCTGACTTCACCTTCTCCTTCTCCTTCTTCTACTTCTTCTGCTTCACCCTCCAGACTTCACCTTCTTCTTCTCCTTCTTCTACTTCTTCTGATTCACCCTCCAGACTTCATCTTCTCCTTCTCCTTCTTCTGCTTCTTATGATTCACCCTCCAGACTTCACCTTCTCCTTCTCCTTATTCTGCTTCTTCTGATTCACCCTCCAGACTTCACCTTCTCCTTCTCCTTATTCTGCTTCTTCTGATTCACCCTCCAGACTTCACCTTCTCCTTCTCCTTCCTCTGCTTCTTCTGATTCACCCTCCAGACTTCACCTTCTCCTTCTCCTTCTTCTGATTCTTCTGATTCACCCTCCAGACTTCACCTTCTCCTTCTCCTTCTTCTGCTTCTTCTGATTCACCCTCCTGACTTCACCTTCTCCTTCTCCTTCTTCTACTTCTTCTGATTCACCCTCCTGACTTCACCTTCTCCTTCTCCTTCTTCTACTTCTTCTGCTTCGCCCTCCAGAATTCACCTTCTCCTTCTCCTTCTTCTACTTCTTCTGATTCACCCTCCAGACTTCACCTTCTCCTTCTCCTTCTTCTGCTTCTTCTGATTCACCCTCCAGACTTCACCTTCTCCTTCTCCTTATTCTGCTTCTTCTGATTCACCCTCTAGACTTCACCTTCTCCTTCTCCTTCTTCTGCTTCTTCTGATTCACACTCCAGACTTCACCTTCTCCTTCTCCTTCTTCTACTTCTTCTGATTCACCCTCCAGACTTCACCTTCTCCTTCTCTTTCTTCTGCTTCTTCTGATTCACCCTCCAGACTTCACCTTCTCCTTCTCCTTCTTCTGCTTCTTCTGATTCACCCTCCTGACTTCACCTTCTCCTTCTCCTTCTTCTACTTCTTCTGATTCACCCTCCTGACTTCACCTTCTCCTTCTCCTTCTTCTACTTCTACTGCTTCACCCTCCAGACTTCACCTTCTCCTTCTCCTTATTCTACTTCTTCTGATTCACCCTCCAGACTTGACCTTCTCCTTCTCCTTCTTCTACTTCTTCTGATTCACCCTCCAGACTTCACCTTCTCCTTCTCCTTCTTCTGCTTCTTCTGCTTCACCGTCCTGACTTCACCTTCTCCTTCTCCTTCTTCTACTTCTTCTGCTTCATCCCCCTGACATCACCTGCTCCTTCTCCTTCTTCTGCTTCTTCTGATTCACCCTCCTAACTTCACCTTCTCCTTCTCCTTCTTCTGCTTCTTCTGATTCACCCTCCAGACTTCACCTTCTCCTTCTCCTTCTTCTGCTTCTTCTGATTCACCCTCCAGACCTCACCTTCTCCTTCTCCTTCTTCTACTTCTTCTGATTCACCCTCCAGACTTCATCTTCTCCTTCTCCTTCTTCTGCTTCTTCTGATTCACCCTCCAGACTTCACCTTCTCCTTCTCCTTCTTCTGCTTCTTCTGATTCACCCTCCAGACTTCACTTTCTCCTTCTCCTTCTTCTACTTCTTCTGATTCACCCTCCAGACTTCACCTTCTCCTTCTCCTTCTTCTACTTCTTCTGATTCACCCTCCAGTCTTCACCTTCTCCTTCTCCTTCTTCTATTTCTTCTGCTTCACCCTCCAGACTTCACCTTGTCCTTCTCTTTCTTCTGCTTCTTCTGATTCACCCTCCAGACTTCACCTTCTCCTTCTCCTTCTTCTGATTCTTCTGATTCACCCTCCAGACTTCACCTTCTCCTTCTCCTTCTTCTGCTTCTTCTGATTCACCCTCCTGACTTCACCTTCTCCTTCTCCTTCTTCTACTTCTTCTGATTCACCCTCCTGACTTCACCTTCTCCTTCTCCTTCTTCTACTTCTTCTGCTTCACCCTCCAGACTTCACCTTCTCCTTCTCCTTCTTCTACTTCTTCTGATTCACCCTTCAGACTTCACCTTCTCCTTCTCCTTTTTCTGCTTCTTCTGATTCACCCTCCAGACTTCACCTTCTCCTTCTCCTTATTCTGCTTCTTCTGATTCACCCTCCAGACGTCACCTTCTCCTTCTCCTTCTTCTGCTTCTTCTGATTCACCCTCCAGACTTCACCTTCTCCTTCTCCTTCTTCTGCTTCTTCTGATTCACCCTCCAGACTTCACCTTCTCCTTCTCCTTCTTCTGCTTTTTCTGATTCACCCTCCAGACTTCACCTTCTCCTTCTCCTTCTTCTACTTCTTCTGATTCACCCTCCAGACTTCACCTTCTCCTTCTCTTTCTTCTGCTTCTTCTGATTCACCCTCCAGACTTCACCTTCTCCTTCTCCTTCTTCTGATTCTTCTGATTCACCCTCCAGACTTCACCTTCTCCTTCTCCTTCTTCTGCTTCTTCTGATTCACCCTCCTGACTTCACCTTCTCCTTCTCCTTCTTCTACTTCTTCTGATTCACCCTCCTGACTTCACCTTCTCCTTCTCCTTCTTCTACTTCTTCTGCTTCACCCTCCAGACTTCACCTTCTCCTTCTCCTTCTTCTGCTTCTTCTGATTCACCCTCCAGACTTCACCTTCTCCTTCTCTTTCTTCTGCTTCTTCTGATTCACCCTCCAGACTTCACCTTCTCCTTCTCCTTCTTCTGATTCTTCTGATTCACCCTCCAGACTTCACCTTCTTCTTCTCCTTCTTCTGCTTCTTCTGATTCACCCTCCTGACTTCACCTTCTCCTTCTCCTTCTTCTACTTCTTCTGATTCACCCTCCTGACTTCACCTTCTCCTTCTCCTTCTTCTACTTCTTCTGCTTCACCCTCCAGACTTCACCTTCTCCTTCTCCTTCTTCTACTCCTTCTGATTCACCCTCCAGACTTCACCTTCTCCTTCTCCTTCTTTTGCTTCTTCTGCTTCACACTCCAGACTTCACCTTCTCCTTCTCCTTCTTCTGCTTCTTCTGATTCACCCTCCTTACTTCACCTTCTCCTTCTCCTTCTTCTGCTTCTTCTGATTCACCCTCCTGACTTCACCTTCTCCTTCTCCTTCTTCTGCTTCTTCTGATTCACCCTCCAGACTTCACCTTCTCCTTCTCCTTCTTCTGCTTCTTCTGATTCACCCTCCAGACTTCACCTTCTCCTTCTCCTTCTTCTACTTCTTCTGATTCACCCTCCAGACTTCACCTTCTCCTTCTCCTTCTTCTACTTCTTCTGCTTCTCCCTCCAGACTTCACCTTCTCCTTCTCCTTCTTCTGCTTCTTCTGATTCACCCTCCAGACTTCACCTTCTCCTTCTCCTTCTTCTGATTCTTCTGATTCACCCTCCAGACTTCACCTTCTCCTTCTCCTTCTTCTGCTTCTTATGATTCACCCTCCTGACTTCATCTTCTCCTTCTCCTTCTTCTACTTCTTCTGATTCACCCTCCTGACTTCACCTTCTCCTGCTCCTTCTTCTACTTCTTCTGCTTCACCCTCCAGACTTCACCTTCTCCTTCTCCTTCTTCTGCTTCTTCTGATTCACCCTCCTTACTTCACCTTCTCCTTCTCCTTCTTCTGCTTCTTCTGATTCACCCTCCTGACTTCACCTTCTCCTTCTCCTTCTTCTGCTTCTTCTGATTCACCCTCCAGACTTCACCTTCTCCTTCTCCTTCTTCTGCTTCTTCTGATTCACCCTCCAGACTTCACCTTCTCCTTCTCCTTCTTCTACTTCTTCTGATTCACCCTCCAGACTTCACCTTCTCCTTCTCCTTCTTCTACTTCTTCTGCTTCTCCCTCCAGACTTCACCTTCTCCTTCTCCTTCTTCTGCTTCTTCTGATTCACCCTCCAGACTTCACCTTCTCCTTCTCCTTCTTCTGATTCTTCTGATTCACCCTCCAGACTTCACCTTCTCCTTCTCCTTCTTCTGCTTCTTATGATTCACCCTCCTGACTTCATCTTCTCCTTCTCCTTCTTCTACTTCTACTGATTCACCCTCCTGACTTCACCTTCTCCTGCTCCTTCTTCTACTTCTTCTGCTTCACCCTCCAGACTTCACCTTCTCCTTCTCCTTCTTCTACTTCTTCTGATTCACCCTCCAGACTTCACCTTCTCCTTCTCCTTCTTTTGCTTCTTCTGCTTCACACTCCAGACTTCACCTTCTCCTTCTCCTTCTTCTGCTTCTTCTGATTCACCCTCCTTACTTCACCTTCTCCTTCTCCTTCTTCTGCTTCTTCTGATTCACCCTCCTGACTTCACCTTCTCCTTCTCCTTCTTCTGCTTCTTCTGATTCACCCTCCAGACTTCACCTTCTCCTTCTCCTTCTTCTGCTTCTTCTGATTCACCCTCCAGACTTCACCTTCTCCTTCTCCTTCTTCTACTTCTTCTGATTCACCCTCCAGACTTCACCTTCTCCTTCTCCTTCTTCTACTTCTTCTGCTTCTCCCTCCAGACTTCACCTTCTCCTTCTCCTTCTTCTGCTTCTTCTGATTCACCCTCCAGACTTCACCTTCTCCTTCTCCTTCTTCTGATTCTTCTGATTCACCCTCCAGACTTCACCTTCTCCTTCTCCTTCTTCTGCTTCTTATGATTCACCCTCCTGACTTCATCTTCTCCTTCTCCTTCTTCTACTTCTTCTGATTCACCCTCCTGACTTCACCTTCTCCTGCTCCTTCTTCTACTTCTTCTGCTTCACCCTCCAGACTTCACCTTCTCCTTCTCCTTCTTCTACTTCTTCTGATTCGCCCTTCAGACTTCACCTTCTCCTTCTCCTTTTTCTGCTTCTTCTGATTCACCCTCCAGACTTCACCTTCTCCTTCTCCTTATTCTGCTTCTTCTGATTCACCCTCCAGACTTCACCTTCTCCTTCTCCTTCTTCTGCTTCTTCTGATTCACCCTCCAGACTTCACCTTCTCCTTCTCCTTCTTCTGCTTCTTCTGATTCACCCTCCAGACTTCACCTTCTCCTTCTCCTTCGTCTACTTCTTCTGATTCACCCTCCAGACTACATCTTCTCCTTCTCCTTCTTCTACTTCTTCTGATTCACCCTCCAGACTTCACCTTCTCCTTCTCCTTCTTCTGTTTCTTCTGATTCATCGTCCAGACTTCACCTTCTCCTTCTCCTTCTTCTACTACTTCTGATTCACCGTCCAGACTTCACCTTCTCCTTCTCCTTCTTCTACTTCTTCTGATTCACCCTCCAGACTTCATCTTCTCCTTCTCCTTCTTCTGCTTCTTCTGATTCACCCTCCAGACTTCACCTTCTCCTTCTCCTTCTTCTGCTTCTTCTGATTCACCCCCCAGACTTCACCTTCTCCTTCTCCTTCTTCTACTTCTTCTGATTCACCCTCCAGACTTCACCTTCTCCTTCTCCTTCTTCTACTTCTTCTGATTCACCCTCCAGTCTTCACCTTCTCCTTCTTCTGTTTCTTCTGCTTCACCCTCCAGACTTCACCTTCTCCTTCTCTTTCTTCTGCTTCTTCTGATTCACCCTCCAGACTTCACCTTCTACTTCTCCTTCTTCTGATTCTTCTGATTCTCCCTCCAGACTTCACCTTCTCCTTCTCCTTCTTCTGCTTCATCTGATTCACCCTCCTGACTTCACCTTCTCCTTCTTCTTCTTCTACTTCTTCTGATTCACCCTCCTGACTTCACCTTCTCCTTCTCCTTCTTCTACTTCTTCTGCTTCACCCTCCAGACTTCACCTTCTCCTTCTCCTTCTTCTACTTCTTCTGATTCACCCTCCAGACTTCATCTTCTCCTTCTCCTTCTTCTGCTTCTTCTGATTCACCCTCCAGACTTCACCTTCTCCTTCTCCTTATTCTGCTTCTTCTGATTCACCCTCCAGACTTCACCTTCTCCTTCTCCTTATTCTGCTTCTTCTGATTCACCCTCCAGACTTCACCTTCTCCTTCTCCTTCCTCTGCTTCTTCTGATTCACCCTCCAGACTTCACCTTCTCCTTCTCCTTCTTCTGATTCTTCTGATTCACCCTCCAGACTTCACCTTCTCCTTCTCCTTCTTCTGCTTCTTCTGATTCACCCTCCTGACTTCACCTTCTCCTTCTCCTTCTTCTACTTCTTCTGATTCACCCTCCTGACTTCACCTTCTCCTTCTCCTTCTTCTACTTCTTCTGCTTCACCCTCCAGACTTCACCTTCTCCTTCTCCTTCTTCTACTTCTTCTGATTCACCCTCCAGACTTCACCTTCTCCTTCTCCTTCTTCTGCTTCTTCTGATTCACCCTCCAGACTTCACCTTCTCCTTCTCCTTATTCTGCTTCTTCTGATTCACCCTCTAGACTTCACCTTCTCCTTCTCCTTCTTCTGCTTCTTCTGATTCACACTCCAGACTTCACCTTCTCCTTCTCCTTCTTCTACTTCTTCTGATTCACCCTCCAGACTTCACCTTCTCCTTCTCTTTCTTCTGCTTCTTCTGATTCACCCTCCAGACTTCACCTTCTCCTTCTCCTTCTTCTGATTCTTCTGATTCACCCTCCAGACTTCACCTTCTCCTTCTCCTTCTTCTGCTTCTTCTGATTCACCCTCCTGACTTCACCTTCTACTTCTCCTTCTTCTACTTCTTCTGATTCACCCTCCTGACTTCACCTTCTCCTTCTCCTTCTTCTACTTCTTCTGCTTCACCCTCCAGGCTTCACCTTCTCCTTCTCCTTCTTCTACTTCTTCTGATTCACCCTCCAGACTTCACCTTCTCCTTCTCCTTCTTCTGCTTCTTCTGCTTCACCGTCCTGACTTCACCTTCTCCTTCTCCTTCTTCTACTTCTTCTGCTTCATCCCCCTGACATCACCTGCTCCTTCTCCTTCTTCTGCTTCTTCTGATTCACCCTCCTAACTTCACCTTCTCCTTCTCCTTCTTCTGCTTCTTCTGATTCACCCTCCTGACTTCACCTTCTCCTTCTCCTTCTTCTGCTTCTTCTGATTCACCCTCCAGACTTCACCTTCTCCTTCTCCTTCTTCTGCTTCTTCTGATTCACCCTCCAGACTTCACCTTCTCCTTCTCCTTCTTCTGCTTCTTCTGATTCACCCTCCAGACCTCACCTTCTCCTTCTCCTTCTTCTACTTCTTCTGATTCACCCTCCAGACTTCATCTTCTCCTTCTCCTTCTTCTGCTTCTTCTGATTCACCCTCCAGACTTCACCTTCTCCTTCTCCTTCTTCTGCTTCTTCTGATTCACCCTCCAGACTTCACCTTCTCCTTCTCCTTCTTCTACCTCTTCTGATTCACCCTCCAGACTTCACCTTCTCCTTCTCCTTCTTCTACTTCTTCTGATTCACCCTCCAGTCTTCACCTTCTCCTTCTCCTTCTTCTGTTTCTTCTGCTTCACCCTCCAGACTTCACCTTCTCCTTCTCTTTCTTCTGCTTCTTCTGATTCACCCTCCAGACTTCACCTTCTCCTTCTCCTTCTTCTGATTCTTCTGATTCACCCTCCAGACTTCACCTTCTCCTTCTCCTTCTTCTGCTTCTTCTGATTCACCCTCCTGACTTCACCTTCTCCTTCTCCTTCTTCTACTTCACTGATTCACCCTCCTGACTTCACCTTCTCCTTCTCCTTCTTCTACTTCTTCTGCTTCACCCTCCAGACTTCACCTTCTCCTTCTCCTTCTTCTACTTCTTCTGATTCACCCTTCAGACTTCACCTTCTCCTTCTCCTTTTTCTGCTTCTTCTGATTCACCCTCCAGACTTCACCTTCTCCTTCTCCTTATTCTGCTTCTTCTGATTCACCCTCCAGAATTCACCTTCTCCTTCTCCTTCTTCTGCTTCTTCTGATTCACCCTCCAGACTTCACCTTCTCCTTCTCCTTCTTCTGCTTCTTCTGATTCACCCTCCAGACTTCACCTTCTCCTTCTCCTTCTTCTGCTTTTTCTGATTCACCCTCCAGACTTCACCTTCTCCTTCTCCTTCTTCTACTTCTTCTGATTCACCCTCCAGACTTCACCTTCTCCTTCTCTTTCTTCTGCTTCTTCTGATTCACCCTCCAGACTTCACCTTCTCCTTCTCCTTCTTCTGATTCTTCTGATTCACCCTCCAGACTTCACCTTCTCTTTCTCCTTCTTCTGCTTCTTCTGATTCACCCTCCTGACTTCACCTTCTCCTTCTCCTTCTTCTACTTCTTCTGATTCACCCTCCTGACTTCACCTTCTCCTTCTCCTTCTACTACTTCTTCTGCTTCACCCTCCAGACTTCACCTTCTCCTTCTCCTTCTTCTACTTCTTCTGATTCACCCTCCAGACTTCACCTTCTCCTTCTCCTTCTTCTACTTCTTCTGATTCTCCCTCCTGACTTCACCTTCTCCTTCTCCTTCTTCTACTTCTTCTGCTTCACCCTCCAGACTTCACCTTCTCCTTCTCCTTCTTCTACTTCTTCTGATTCACCCTTCAGACTTCACCTTCTCCTTCTCCTTTTTCTGCTTCTTCTGATTCACCCTCCAGACTTCACCTTCTCCTTCTCCTTATTCTTCTTCTTCTGACTCACCCTCCAGACTTCACCTTCTCCTTCTCCTTCTTCTGCTTCTTCTGATTCACCCTCCAGACTTCACCTTCTCCTTTTCCTTCTTCTGCTTCTTCTGATTCACCCTCCAGACTTCACCTTCTCCTTCTCCTTCTTCTGCTTTTTCTGATTCACCCTCCAGACTTCACCTTCTCCTTCTCCTTCTTCTACTTCTTCCGATTCACCCTCCAGACTTCACCTTCTCCTTCTCTTTCTTCTGCTTCTTCTGATTCACCCTCCAGACTTCACCTTCTCCTTCTCCTTCTTCTGATTCTTCTGATTCACCGTCCAGACTTCACCTTCTCCTTCTCCTTCTTCTGCTTCTTCTGATTCACCCTCCTGACTTCACCTTCTCCTTCTCCTTCTTCTACTTCTTCTGATTCACCCTCCTGACTTCACCTTCTCCTTCTCCTTCTTCTACTTCTTCTGCTTCACCCTCCAGACTTCACCTTCTCCTTCTCCTTCTTCTGCTTCTTCTGATTCACCCTCCAGACTTCACCTTCTCCTTCTCCTTCTTTTGCTTCTTCTGCTTCACACTCCAGACTTCACCTTCTCCTTCTCCTTCTTCTGCTTCTTCTGATTCACCCTCCTTACTTCACCTTCTCCTTCTCCTTCTTCTGCTTCTTCTGATTCACCCTCCTGACTTCACCTTCTCCTTCTCCTTATTCTGCTTCTTCTGTTTCACCCTCCAGACTTCACCTTCTCCTTCTCCTTCTTCTGTTTCTTCTGCTTCACCCTCCAGACTTCACCTTCTCCTTCTCTTTCTTCTGCTTCTTCTGATTCACCCTCCAGACTTCACCTTCTACTTCTCCTTCTTCTGATTCTTCTGATTCTCCCTCCAGACTTCACCTTCTCCTTCTCCTTCTTCTGCTTCATCTGATTCACCCTCCTGACTTCACCTTCTCCTTCTTCTTCTTCTACTTCTTCTGATTCACCCTCCTGACTTCACCTTCTCCTTCTCCTTCTTCTACTTCTTCTGCTTCACCCTCCAGACTTCACCTTCTCCTTCTCCTTCTTCTACTTCTTCTGATTCACCCTCCAGACTTCATCTTCTCCTTCTCCTTCTTCTGCTTCTTCTGATTCACCCTCCAGACTTCACCTTCTCCTTCTCCTTATTCTGCTTCTTCTGATTCACCCTCCAGACTTCACCTTCTCCTTCTCCTTATTCTGCTTCTTCTGATTCACCCTCCAGACTTCACCTTCTCCTTCTCCTTCCTCTGCTTCTTCTGATTCACCCTCCAGACTTCACCTTCTCCTTCTCCTTCTTCTGATTCTTCTGATTCACCCTCCAGACTTCACCTTCTCCTTCTCCTTCTTCTACTTCTTCTGATTCACCCTCCAGACTTCACCTTCTCCTTCTCCTTCTTCTGCTTCTTCTGATTCACCCTCCAGACTTCACCTTCTCCTTCTCCTTATTCTGCTTCTTCTGATTCACCCTCTAGACTTCACCTTCTCCTTCTCCTTCTTCTGCTTCTTCTGATTCACACTCCAGACTTCACCTTCTCCTTCTCCTTCTTCTACTTCTTCTGATTCACCCTCCAGACTTCACCTTCTCCTTCTCTTTCTTCTGCTTCTTCTGATTCACCCTCCAGACTTCACCTTCTCCTTCTCCTTCTTCTGATTCTTCTGATTCACCCTCCAGACTTCACCTTCTCCTTCTCCTTCTTCTGCTTCTTCTGATTCACCCTCCTGACTTCACCTTCTACTTCTCCTTCTTCTACTTCTTCTGATTCACCCTCCTGACTTCACCTTCTCCTTCTCCTTCTTCTACTTCTTCTGCTTCACCCTCCAGGCTTCACCTTCTCCTTCTCCTTATTCTACTTCTTCTGATTCACCCTCCAGACTTGACCTTCTCCTTCTCCTTCTTCTACTTCTTCTGATTCACCCTCCAGACTTCACCTTCTCCTTCTCCTTCTTCTGCTTCTTCTGCTTCACCGTCCTGACTTCACCTTCTCCTTCTCCTTCTTCTACTTCTTCTGCTTCATCCCCCTGACATCACCTGCTCCTTCTCCTTCTTCTGCTTCTTCTGATTCACCCTCCTAACTTCACCTTCTCCTTCTCCTTCTTCTGCTTCTTCTGATTCACCCTCCTGACTTCACCTTCTCCTTCTCCTTCTTCTGCTTCTTCTGATTCACCCTCCAGACTTCACCTTCTCCTTCTCCTTCTTCTGCTTCTTCTGATTCACCCTCCAGACTTCACCTTCTCCTTCTCCTTCTTCTGCTTCTTCTGATTCACCCTCCAGACCTCACCTTCTCCTTCTCCTTCTTCTACTTCTTCTGATTCACCCTCCAGACTTCATCTTCTCCTTCTCCTTCTTCTGCTTCTTCTGATTCACCCTCCAGACTTCACCTTCTCCTTCTCCTTCTTCTGCTTCTTCTGATTCACCCTCCAGACTTCACCTTCTCCTTCTCCTTCTTCTACCTCTTCTGATTCACCCTCCAGACTTCACCTTCTCCTTCTCCTTCTTCTACTTCTTCTGATTCACCCTCCAGTCTTCACCTTCTCCTTCTCCTTCTTCTGCTTCTTCTGGTTCACCCTCCAGACTTCACCTTCTCCTTCTCCTTCGTCTACTTCTTCTGATTCACCCTCCAGACTACACCTTCTCCTTCTCCTTCTTCTACTTCTTCTGATTCACCCTCCAGACTTCACCTTCTCCTTCTCCTTCTTCTGTTTCTTCTGATTCACCCTCCAGACTTCACCTTCTCCTTCTCCTTCTTCTACTTCTTCTGATTCACCCTCCAGACTTCACCTTCTCCTTCTCCTTCTTCTACTTCTTCTGATTCACCCTCCAGACTTCACCTTCTCCTTCTCCTTCTTCTACTTCTTCTGCTTCTCCCTCCAGACTTCACCTTCTCCTTCTCCTTCTTCTGCTTCTTCTGATTCACCCTCCAGACTTCACCTTCTCCTTCTCTTTCTTCTGCTTCTTCTGATTCACCCTCCAGACTTCACCTTCTCCTTCTCCTTCTTCTGATTCTTCTGATTCACCCTCCAGACTTCACCTTCTCCTTCTCCTTCTTTTGCTTCTTCTGCTTCACACTCCAGACTTCACCTTCTCCTTCTCCTTCTTCTGCTTCTTCTGATTCACCCTCCTTACTTCACCTTCTCCTTCTCCTTCTTCTGCTTCTTCTGATTCACCCTCCTGACTTCACCTTCTCCTTCTCCTTATTCTGCTTCTTCTGTTTCACCCTCCAGACTTCACCTTCTCCTTCTCCTTCTTCTGCTTCTTCTGATTCACCCTCCAGACTTCACCTTCTCCTTCTCCTTCTTCTGCTTCTTCTGATTCACCCTCCAGACTTCACCTTCTCCTTCTCCTTCTTCTACTTCTTCTGATTCACCCTCCAGACTTCACCTTCTCCTTCTCCTTCTTCTACTTCTTCTGCTTCTCCCTCCAGACTTCACATTCTCCTTCTCCTTCTTCTGCTTCTTCTGATTCACCCTCCAGACTTCACCTTCTCCTTCTCCTTCTGCTACTTCTTCTGATTCACCCTCCAGACTTCACCTTCTACTTCTCCTTCTTCTACTTCTTCTGATTCACCCTCCAGACTTCACCTTCTCCTTCTCCTTCTTCTACTTCTTCCGATTCACCCTCCTGACTTCACCTTCTCCTTCTCCTTCTTCTGCTGCTTCTGCTTCACCCTCCTGACTTCACCTTCTCCTTCTCCTTCTTCTACTTCTTCTGATTAACCCTCCAGACTTCACCTTCTCCTTCTCCTTCTTCTGCTTCCTCTGCTTCACCCTCCAGACTTCACCTTCTCCTTCTCCTTCTTCTGCTTCTTCTGCTTCGACCTCCAGACATCACCTTCTCCTTCTCCTTCTTCTGCTTCTTCTGCTTCACCCTCCAGACTTCACCTTCTCCTTCTCCTTCTTCTGCATCTTCTGCTTCACTCTCCTGACTTCACCTTCTCCTTCTCCTTCTTCTACTTCTTCTGATTCACCCTCCAGACTTCACCTTCTCCTTCTCCTTCTTCTGCTTCTTCTGCTTCACCCTCCAGACTTCACCTTCTCCTTCTCCTTCTTCTGCTTCTTCTGCTGCGCCCTCCAGACTTCACCTTCTCCTTCTCCTTCTTCTGCTTCTTCTGCTTCACCGTCCTGACTTCACCTTCTCCTTCTCCTTCTTCTACTTCTTCTGCTTCACCCCCCTGACTTCACCTGCTCCTTCTCCTTCTTCTGCTTCTTCTGATTCACCCTCCTAACTTCACCTTCTCCTTCTCCTTCTTCTGCTTCTTCTGATTCACCCTCCTGACTTCACCTTCTCCTTCTCCTTCTTCTGCTTCTTCTGATTCACCCTCCAGACTTCACCTTCTACTTCTCCTTCTTCTGCTTCTTCTGTTTCACCCTCCAGACTTCACCTTCTCCTTCTCCTTCTTCTGCTTCTTCTGATTCACCCTCCAGACTTCACCTTCTCCTTCTCCTTCTTCTGATTCTTCTGATTCACCGTCCAGACTTCACCTTCTCCTTCTCCTTCTTCTGCTTCTTCTGATTCACCCTCCTGACTTCACCTTCTCCTTCTCCTTCTTCTACTTCTTCTGATTCACCCTCCTGACTTCACCTTCTCCTTCTCCTTCTTCTACTTCTTCTGCTTCACCCTCCAGACTTCACCTTCTCCTTCTCCTTCTTCTGCTTCTTCTGATTCACCCTCCAGACTTCACCTTCTCCTTCTCCTTCTTTTGCTTCTTCTGCTTCACACTCCAGACTTCACCTTCTCCTTCTCCTTCTTCTGCTTCTTCTGATTCACCCTCCTTACTTCACCTTCTCCTTCTCCTTCTTCTGCTTCTTCTGATTCACCCTCCTGACTTCACCTTCTCCTTCTCCTTATTCTGCTTCTTCTGTTTCACCCTCCAGACTTCACCTTCTCCTTCTCCTTCTTCTGTTTCTTCTGCTTCACCCTCCAGACTTCACCTTCTCCTTCTCTTTCTTCTGCTTCTTCTGATTCACCCTCCAGACTTCACCTTCTACTTCTCCTTCTTCTGATTCTTCTGATTCTCCCTCCAGACTTCACCTTCTCCTTCTCCTTCTTCTGCTTCATCTGATTCACCCTCCTGACTTCACCTTCTCCTTCTTCTTCTTCTACTTCTTCTGATTCACCCTCCTGACTTCACCTTCTCCTTCTCCTTCTTCTACTTCTTCTGCTTCACCCTCCAGACTTCACCTTCTCCTTCTCCTTCTTCTACTTCTTCTGATTCACCCTCCAGACTTCATCTTCTCCTTCTCCTTCTTCTGCTTCTTCTGATTCACCCTCCAGACTTCACCTTCTCCTTCTCCTTATTCTGCTTCTTCTGATTCACCCTCCAGACTTCACCTTCTCCTTCTCCTTATTCTGCTTCTTCTGATTCACCCTCCAGACTTCACCTTCTCCTTCTCCTTCCTCTGCTTCTTCTGATTCACCCTCCAGACTTCACCTTCTCCTTCTCCTTCTTCTGATTCTTCTGATTCACCCTCCAGACTTCACCTTCTCCTTCTCCTTCTTCTACTTCTTCTGATTCACCCTCCAGACTTCACCTTCTCCTTCTCCTTCTTCTGCTTCTTCTGATTCACCCTCCAGACTTCACCTTCTCCTTCTCCTTATTCTGCTTCTTCTGATTCACCCTCTAGACTTCACCTTCTCCTTCTCCTTCTTCTGCTTCTTCTGATTCACACTCCAGACTTCACCTTCTCCTTCTCCTTCTTCTACTTCTTCTGATTCACCCTCCAGACTTCACCTTCTCCTTCTCTTTCTTCTGCTTCTTCTGATTCACCCTCCAGACTTCACCTTCTCCTTCTCCTTCTTCTGATTCTTCTGATTCACCCTCCAGACTTCACCTTCTCCTTCTCCTTCTTCTGCTTCTTCTGATTCACCCTCCTGACTTCACCTTCTACTTCTCCTTCTTCTACTTCTTCTGATTCACCCTCCTGACTTCACCTTCTCCTTCTCCTTCTTCTACTTCTTCTGCTTCACCCTCCAGGCTTCACCTTCTCCTTCTCCTTATTCTACTTCTTCTGATTCACCCTCCAGACTTGACCTTCTCCTTCTCCTTCTTCTACTTCTTCTGATTCACCCTCCAGACTTCACCTTCTCCTTCTCCTTCTTCTGCTTCTTCTGCTTCACCGTCCTGACTTCACCTTCTCCTTCTCCTTCTTCTACTTCTTCTGCTTCATCCCCCTGACATCACCTGCTCCTTCTCCTTCTTCTGCTTCTTCTGATTCACCCTCCTAACTTCACCTTCTCCTTCTCCTTCTTCTGCTTCTTCTGATTCACCCTCCTGACTTCACCTTCTCCTTCTCCTTCTTCTGCTTCTTCTGATTCACCCTCCAGACTTCACCTTCTCCTTCTCCTTCTTCTGCTTCTTCTGATTCACCCTCCAGACTTCACCTTCTCCTTCTCCTTCTTCTGCTTCTTCTGATTCACCCTCCAGACCTCACCTTCTCCTTCTCCTTCTTCTACTTCTTCTGATTCACCCTCCAGACTTCATCTTCTCCTTCTCCTTCTTCTGCTTCTTCTGATTCACCCTCCAGACTTCACCTTCTCCTTCTCCTTCTTCTGCTTCTTCTGATTCACCCTCCAGACTTCACCTTCTCCTTCTCCTTCTTCTACCTCTTCTGATTCACCCTCCAGACTTCACCTTCTCCTTCTCCTTCTTCTACTTCTTCTGATTCACCCTCCAGTCTTCACCTTCTCCTTCTCCTTCTTCTGCTTCTTCTGGTTCACCCTCCAGACTTCACCTTCTCCTTCTCCTTCGTCTACTTCTTCTGATTCACCCTCCAGACTACACCTTCTCCTTCTCCTTCTTCTACTTCTTCTGATTCACCCTCCAGACTTCACCTTCTCCTTCTCCTTCTTCTGTTTCTTCTGATTCACCCTCCAGACTTCACCTTCTCCTTCTCCTTCTTCTACTTCTTCTGATTCACCCTCCAGACTTCACCTTCTCCTTCTCCTTCTTCTACTTCTTCTGATTCACCCTCCAGACTTCACCTTCTCCTTCTCCTTCTTCTACTTCTTCTGCTTCTCCCTCCAGACTTCACCTTCTCCTTCTCCTTCTTCTGCTTCTTCTGATTCACCCTCCAGACTTCACCTTCTCCTTCTCTTTCTTCTGCTTCTTCTGATTCACCCTCCAGACTTCACCTTCTCCTTCTCCTTCTTCTGATTCTTCTGATTCACCCTCCAGACTTCACCTTCTCCTTCTCCTTCTTTTGCTTCTTCTGCTTCACACTCCAGACTTCACCTTCTCCTTCTCCTTCTTCTGCTTCTTCTGATTCACCCTCCTTACTTCACCTTCTCCTTCTCCTTCTTCTGCTTCTTCTGATTCACCCTCCTGACTTCACCTTCTCCTTCTCCTTATTCTGCTTCTTCTGTTTCACCCTCCAGACTTCACCTTCTCCTTCTCCTTCTTCTGCTTCTTCTGATTCACCCTCCAGACTTCACCTTCTCCTTCTCCTTCTTCTGCTTCTTCTGATTCACCCTCCAGACTTCACCTTCTCCTTCTCCTTCTTCTACTTCTTCTGATTCACCCTCCAGACTTCACCTTCTCCTTCTCCTTCTTCTACTTCTTCTGCTTCTCCCTCCAGACTTCACATTCTCCTTCTCCTTCTTCTGCTTCTTCTGATTCACCCTCCAGACTTCACCTTCTCCTTCTCCTTCTGCTACTTCTTCTGATTCACCCTCCAGACTTCACCTTCTACTTCTCCTTCTTCTACTTCTTCTGATTCACCCTCCAGACTTCACCTTCTCCTTCTCCTTCTTCTACTTCTTCCGATTCACCCTCCTGACTTCACCTTCTCCTTCTCCTTCTTCTGCTGCTTCTGCTTCACCCTCCTGACTTCACCTTCTCCTTCTCCTTCTTCTACTTCTTCTGATTAACCCTCCAGACTTCACCTTCTCCTTCTCCTTCTTCTGCTTCCTCTGCTTCACCCTCCAGACTTCACCTTCTCCTTCTCCTTCTTCTGCTTCTTCTGCTTCGACCTCCAGACATCACCTTCTCCTTCTCCTTCTTCTGCTTCTTCTGCTTCACCCTCCAGACTTCACCTTCTCCTTCTCCTTCTTCTGCATCTTCTGCTTCACTCTCCTGACTTCACCTTCTCCTTCTCCTTCTTCTACTTCTTCTGATTCACCCTCCAGACTTCACCTTCTCCTTCTCCTTCTTCTGCTTCTTCTGCTTCACCCTCCAGACTTCACCTTCTCCTTCTCCTTCTTCTGCTTCTTCTGCTGCGCCCTCCAGACTTCACCTTCTCCTTCTCCTTCTTCTGCTTCTTCTGCTTCACCGTCCTGACTTCACCTTCTCCTTCTCCTTCTTCTACTTCTTCTGCTTCACCCCCCTGACTTCACCTGCTCCTTCTCCTTCTTCTGCTTCTTCTGATTCACCCTCCTAACTTCACCTTCTCCTTCTCCTTCTTCTGCTTCTTCTGATTCACCCTCCTGACTTCACCTTCTCCTTCTCCTTCTTCTGCTTCTTCTGATTCACCCTCCAGACTTCACCTTCTACTTCTCCTTCTTCTGCTTCTTCTGTTTCACCCTCCAGACTTCACCTTCTCCTTCTCCTTCTTCTGCTTCTTCTGATTCACCCTCCAGACTTCATCTTCTCCTTCTCCTTCTTCTGCTTCTTCTGATTCACCCTACAGACTTCACCTTCTCCTTCTCCTTCTTCTGCTTCTTCTGATTCACCCTCCAGACTTCACCTTCTCCTTCTCCTTCTTCTACTTCTTCTGATTCACCCTCCAGACTTCACCTTCTCCTTCTCCTTCTTCTACTTCTTCAGATTCACCCTCCAGTCTTCACCTTCTCCTTCTCCTTCTTCTGTTTCTTCTGCTTCACCCTCCAGACTTCACCTTCTCCTTCTCTTTCTTCTGCTTTTTCTGATTCACCCTCCAGACTTCACCCTCTCCTTCTCCTTCTTCTGATTCTTCTGATTCACCCTCCAGACTTCACCTTCTCCTTCTCCTTCTTCTGCTTCTTCTGATTCACCCTCCAGACTTCACCTTCTCCTTCTCCTTCTTCTGCTTCTTCTGATTCACCCTCCAGACTTCATCTTCTCCTTCTCCTTCTTCTGCTTCTTCTGATTCACCCTCCAGACTTCACCTTCTCCTTCTCCTTCTTCTGCTTCTTCTGATTCACCCTCCAGACTTCACCTTCTCCTTCTCCTTCTTCTACTTCTTCTGATTCACCCTCCAGACTTCACCTTCTCCTTCTCCTTCTTCTACTTCTTCAGATTCACCCTCCAGTCTTCACCTTCTCCTTCTCCTTCTTCTGTTTCTTCTGCTTCACCCTCCAAACTTCACCTTCTCCTTCTCTTTCTTCTGCTTCTTCTGATTCACCCTCTAGACTTCAACTTCTCCTTCTCCTTCTTCTGATTCATCTGATTCACCCTCCAGACTTCACCTTCTCCTTCTCCTTCTTCTGCTTCTTCTGATTCACCCTCCTGACTTCACCTTCTCCTTCTCCTTCTTCTACTTCTTCTGATTCACCCTCCTGACTTCACCTTCTCCTTCTCCTTCTTCTACTTCTTCTGCTTCACCCTCCAGACTTCACCTTCTCCTTCTCCTTCTTCTACTTCTTCTGATTCACCCTCCAGACTTCACCTTCTCCTTCTCTTGCTTCTTCTGCTTCACACTCCAGACTTCACCTTCTCCTTCTCCTTCTTCTGCTTCTTCTGATTCACCCTCCTTCCTTCACCTTCTCCTTCTCCTTCTTCTGCTTCTTCTGATTCACCCTCCTGACTTCACCTTCTCCTTCTCCTTATTCTGCTTCTTCTGTTTCACCCTCCAGACTTCACCTTCTCCTTCTCCTTCTTCTGCTTCTTCTGATTCACCCTCCAGACTTCACCTTCTCCTTCACCTTCTTCTGCTTCTTCTGATTCACCCTCCAGACTTCACCTTCTCCTTCTCCTTCTTCTACTTCTTCTGATTCACCCTCCAGACTTCACCTTCTCCTTCTCCTTCTTCTGCTTCTTCTGATTCACCCTCCAGACTTCACCTTCTCCGTCTCCTTCGTCCACTTCTTCTGATTCACCCTCCAGACTACACCTTCTCCTTCTCCTTCTTCTACTTCTTCTGATTCACCCTCCAGACTTCACCTTCTCCTTCTCCTTCTTCTGTTTCTTCTGATTCACCCTCCAGACTTCACCTTCTCCTTCTCCTTCTTCTACTTCTTCTGATTCACCCTCCAGACTTCACCTTCTCCTTCTCCTTCTTCTACTTCTTCTGATTCACCCTCCAGACTTCACCTTCTCCTTCTCCTTCTTCTACTTCTTCTGCTTCTCCCTCCAGACTTCACCTTCTCCTTCTCCTTCTTCTGCTTCTTCTGATTCACCCTCCAGACTTCACCTTCCCTTTCTCCTTCTTCTACTTCTTCTGATTCACCCTCCAGACTTCACCTTCTCCTTCTCCTTCTTCTACTTCTTCTGATTCACCCTCCAGACTTCACCTTCTCCTTCTCCTTCTTCTACTTCTTCCGATTCACCCTCCTGACTTCACCTTCTCCTTCTCCTTCTTCTGCTTCTTCTGCTTCACCCTCCTGACTTCACCTTCTCCTTCTCCTTCTTCTACTTCTTCTGATTCACCCTCCAGACTTCACCTTCTCCTTCTCCTTCTTCTGCTTCTTCTGCTTCACCCTCCAGACTTCACCTTCTCCTTCTCCTTCTTCTGCTTCTTCTGATTCGCCCTCCAGACATCACCTTCTCCTTCTCCTTCTTCTGCTTCTTCTGATTCACCCTCCAGACTTCACCTTCTCCTTCTCCTTCTTCTACTTCTTCTGATTCACCCTCCAGACTTCACCTTCTACTTCTCCTTCTTCTACTTCTTCTGATTCACCCTCCAGACTTCACCTTCTCCTTCTCCTTCTTCTACTTCTTCCGATTCACCCTCCTGACTTCACCTTCTCCTTCTCCTTCTTCTGCTTCTTCTGCTTCACCCTCCTGACTTCACCTTCTCCTTCTCCTTCTTCTACTTCTTCTGATTCACCCTCCAGACTTCACCTTCTCCTTCTCCTTCTTCTGCTTCCTCTGCTTCACCCTCCAGACTTCACCTTCTCCTTCTCCTTCTTCTGCTTCTTCTGCTTCGCCCTCCAGACATCACCTTCTCCTTCTCCTTCTTCTGCTTCTTCTGCTTCACCCTCCAGACTTCACCTTCTCCTTCTCCTTCTTCTGCTTCTTCTGCTTCACTCTCCTGACTTCACCTTCTCCTTCTCCTTCTTCTACTTCTTCTGATTCACCCTCCAGACTTCACCTTCTCCTTCTCCTTCTTCTGCTTCTTCTGCTTCACCCTCCAGACTTCACCTTCTCCTTCTCCTTCTTCTGCTTCTTCTGCTGCGCCCTCCAGACCTCACCTTCTCCTTCTCCTTCTTCTGCTTCTTCTGCTTCACCGTCCTGACTTCACCTTCTCCTTCTCCTTCTTCTACTTCTTCTGCTTCACCCCCTGACTTCACCTGCTCCTTCTCCTTCTTCTGCTTCTTCTGATTCACCCTCCTAACTTCACCTTCTCCTTCTCCTTCTTCTGCTTCTTCTGATTCACCCTCCAGACTTCACCTTCTCCTTCTCCTTCTTCTGCTTCTTCTGTTTCACCCTCCAGACTTCACCTTCTCCTTCTCCTTCTTCTGCTTCTTCTGATTCACCCTCCAGACTTCATCTTCTCCTTCTCCTTCTTCTGCTTCTTCTGATTCACCCTCCAGACTTCACCTTCTCCTTCTCCTTCTTCTGCTTCTTCTGATTCACCCTCCAGACTTCACCTTCTCCTTCTTCTACTTCTTCTGATTCACCCTCCAGACTTCACCTTCTCCTTCTCCTTCTTCTCCTTCTTCAGATTCACCCTCCAGTCTTCACCTTCTCCTTCTCCTTCTTCTGTTTCTTCTGCTTCACCCTCCAGACTTCACCTTCTCCTTCTCTTTCTTCTGCTTCTTCTGATTCACCCTCCAGACTTCACCCTCTCCTTCTCCTTCTTCTGATTCTTCTGATTCACCCTCCAGACTTCACCTTCTCCTTCTCCTTCTTCTGCTTCTTCTGCTTCGCCCTCCAGACATCACCTTCTCCTTCTCCTTCTTCTGCTTCTTCTGCTTCACCCTCCAGACTTCACCTTCTCCTTCTCCTTCTTCTGCTTCTTCTGCTTCACTCTCCTGACTTCACCTTCTCCTTCTCCTTCTTCTGCTTCTTCTGATTCACCTTCCAGACTTCACCTTCTCCTTCTCCTTCTTCTGCTTCTTCTGCTTCACCCTCCAGACTTCACCTTCTCCTTCTCCTTCTTCTGCTTCTTCTGCTGCGCCCTCCAGACTTCACCTTCTCCTTCTCCTTCTTCTGCTTCTTCTGCTTCACCGTCCTGACTTCACCTTCTCCTTCTCCTTCTTCTACTTCTTCTGCTTCACCCCCTGACTTCACCTGCTCCTTCTCCTTCTTCTACTTCTTCTGATTCACCCTCCTAACTTCACCTTCTCCTTCTCCTTCTTCTGCTTCTTCTGATTCACCCTCCTGACTTCACCTTCTCCTTCTCCTTCTTCTGCTTCTTCTGATTCACCCTCCAGACTTCACCTTCTCCTTCTCCTTCTTCTGCTTCTTCTGTTTCACCCTCCAGACTTCACCTTCTCCTTCTCCTTCTTCTGCTTCTTCTGATTCACCCTCCAGACTTCATCTTCTCCTTCTCCTTCTTCTGCTTCTTCTGATTCACCCTCCAGACTTCACCTTCTCCTTCTCCTTCTTCTGCTTCTTCTGATTCACCCTCCAGACTTCACCTTCTCCTTCTTCTACTTCTTCTGATTCACCCTCCAGACTTCACCTTCTCCTTCTCCTTCTTCTCCTTCTTCAGATTCACCCTCCAGTCTTCACCTTCTCCTTCTCCTTCTTCTGTTTCTTCTGCTTCACCCTCCAGACTTCACCTTCTCCTTCTCTTTCTTCTGCTTCTTCTGATTCACCCTCCAGACTTCACCCTCTCCTTCTCCTTCTTCTGATTCTTCTGATTCACCCTCCAGACTTCACCTTCTCCTTCTCCTTCTTCTGCTTCTTCTGATTCACCCTCCAGACTTCACCTTCTCCTTCTCCTTCTTCTGCTTCTTCTGATTCACCCTCCAGACTTCATCTTCTCCTTCTCCTTCTTCTGCTTCTTCTGATTCACCCTCCAGACTTCACCTTCTCCTTCTCCTTCTTCTGCTTCTTCTGATTCACCCTCCAGACTTCACCTTCTCCTTCTCCTTCTTCTACTTCTTCTTATTCACCCTCCAGACTTCACCTTCTCCTTCTCCTTCTTCTACTTCTTCAGATTCACCCTCCAGTCTTCACCTTCTCCTTCTCCTTCTTCTGTTTCTTCTGCTTCACCCTCCAGACTTCACCTTCTCCTTCTCTTTCTTCTGCTTCTTCTGATTCACCCTCCAGACTTCAACTTCTCCTTCTCCTTCTTCTGATTCTTCTGATTCACCCTCCAGACTTCACCTTCTCCTTCTCCTTCTTCTGCTTCTTCTGATTCACCCTCCTGACTTCACCTTCTCCTTCTCCTTCTTCTACTTCTTCTGATTCACCCTCCTGACTTCACCGTCTCCTTCTCCTTCTTCTACTTCTTCTGCTTCACCCTCCAGACTTCACCTTCTCCTTCTCCTTCTTCTACTTCTTCTGATTCACCCTCCAGACTTCACCTTCTCCTTCTCCTTCTTTTGCTTCTTCTGCTTCACACTCCAGACTTCACCTTCTCCTTCTCCTTCTTCTGCTTCTTCTGATTCACCCTCCTTACTTCACCTTCTCCTTCTCCTTCTTCTGCTTCTTCTGATTCACCCTCCTGACTTCACCTTCTCCTTCTCCTTATTCTGCTTCTTCTGTTTCACCCTCCAGACTTCACCTTCTCCTTCTCCTTCTTCTGCTTCTTCTGATTCACCCTCCAGACTTCACAATCTCCTTCTCCTTCTTCTGCTTCTTCTGATTCACACTCCAGACTTCACCTTCTCCTTCTCCTTCTTCTACTTCTTCTGATTCACCCTCCAGACTTCACCTTCTCCTTCTCCTTCTTCTGCTTCTTCTGATTCACCCTCCAGACTTCACCTTCTCCTTCTCCTTCGTCTACTTCTTCTGATTCACCCTCCAGACTACACCTTCTCCTTCTCCTTCTTCTACTTCTTCTGATTCACCCTCCAGACTTCACCTTCTCCTTCTCCTTCTTCTGTTTCTTCAGATTCACCCTCCAGTCTTCACCTTCTCCTTCTCCTTCTTCTGTTTCTTCTGCTTCACCCTCCAGACTTCACCTTCTCCTTCTCTTTCTTCTGCTTCTTCTGATTCACCCTCCAGACTTCACCCTCTCCTTCTCCTTCTTCTGATTCTTCTGATTCACCCTCCAGACTTCACCTTCTCCTTCTCCTTCTTCTGCTTCTTCTGCTTCGCCCTCCAGACATCACCTTTTCCTTCTCCTTCTTCTGCTTCTTCTGCTTCACCCTCCAGACTTCACCTTCTCCTTCTCCTTCTTCTGCTTCTTCTGCTTCATTCTCCTGACTTCACCTTCTCCTTCTCCTTCTTCTACTTCTTCTGATTCACCCTCCAGACTTCACCTTCTCCTTCTCCTTCTTCTGCTTCTTCTGCTTCACCCTCCAGACTTCACCTTCTCCTTCTCCTTCTTCTGCTTCTTCTGCTGCGCCCTCCAGACTTCACCTTCTCCTTCTCCTTCTTCTGCTTCTTCTGCTTCACCGTCCTGACTTCACCTTCTCCTTCTCCTTCTTCTACTTCTTCTGCTTCACCCCCTGACTTCACCTGCTCCTTCTCCTTCTTCTACTTCTTCTGATTCACCCTCCTAACTTCACCTTCTCCTTCTCCTTCTTCTGCTTCTTCTGATTCACCCTCCTGACTTCACCTTCTCCTTCTCCTTCTTCTGCTTCTTCTGATTCACCCTCCAGACTTCACCTTCTCCTTCTCCTTCTTCTGCTTCTTCTGTTTCACCCTCCAGACTTCACCTTCTCCTTCTCCTTCTTCTGCTTCTTCTGATTCACCCTCCAGACTTCATCTTCTCCTTCTCCTTCTTCTGCTTCTTCTGGTTCACCCTCCAGACTTCACCTTCTCCTTCTCCTTCTTCTGCTTCTTCTGATTCACCCTCCAGACTTCACCTTCTCCTTCTTCTACTTCTTCTGATTCACCCTCCAGACTTCACCTTCTCCTTCTCCTTCTTCTCCTTCTTCAGATTCACCCTCCAGTCTTCACCTTCTCCTTCTCCTTCTTCTGTTTCTTCTGCTTCACCCTCCAGACTTCACCTTCTCCTTCTCTTTCTTCTGCTTCTTCTGATTCACCCTCCAGACTTCACCCTCTCCTTCTCCTTCTTCTGATTCTTCTGATTCACCCTCCAGACTTCACCTTCTCCTTCTCCTTCTTCTGCTTCTTCTGATTCACCCTCCAGACTTCACCTTCTCCTTCTCCTTCTTCTGCTTCTTCTGATTCACCCTCCAGACTTCATCTTCTCCTTCTCCTTCTTCTGCTTCTTCTGATTCACCCTCCAGACTTCACCTTCTCCTTCTCCTTCTTCTGCTTCTTCTGATTCACCCTCCAGACTTCACCTTCTCCTTCTCCTTCTTCTACTTCTTCTGATTCACCCTCCAGACTTCACCTTCTCCTTCTCCTTCTTCTACTTCTTCAGATTCACCCTCCAGTCTTCACCTTCTCCTTCTCCTTCTTCTGTTTCTTCTGCTTCACCCTCCAGACTTCACCTTCTCCTTCTCTTTCTTCTGCTTCTTCTGATTCACCCTCCAGACTTCAACTTCTCCTTCTCCTTCTTCTGATTCTTCTGATTCACCCTCCAGACTTCACCTTCTCCTTCTCCTTCTTCTGCTTCTTCTGATTCACCCTCCTGACTTCACCTTCTCCTTCTCCTTCTTCTACTTCTTCTGATTCACCCTCCTGACTTCACCTTCTCCTTCTCCTTCTTCTACTTCTTCTGCTTCACCCTCCAGACTTCACCTTCTCCTTCTCCTTCTTCTACTTCTTCTGATTCACCCTCCAGACTTCACCTTCTCCTTCTCCTTCTTTTGCTTCTTCTGCTTCACACTCCAGACTTCACCTTCTCCTTCTCCTTCTTCTGCTTCTTCTGATTCACCCTCCTTACGTCACCTTCTCCTTCTCCTTCTTCTGCTTCTTCTGATTCACCCTCCTGACTTCACCTTCTCCTTCTCCTTATTCTGCTTCTTCTGTTTCACCCTCCAGACTTCACCTTCTCCTTCTCCTTCTTCTGCTTCTTCTGATTCACCCTCCAGACTTCACCTTCTCCTTCTCCTTCTTCTGCTTCTTCTGATTCACCCTCCAGACTTCACCTTCTCCTTCTCCTTCTTCTACTTCTTCTGATTCACCCTCCAGACTTCACCTTCTCCTTCTCCTTCTTCTGCTTCTTCTGATTCACCCTCCAGTCTTCACCTTCTCCTTCTCCTTCGTCTACTTCTTCTGATTCACCCTCCAGACTACACCTTCTCCTTCTCCTTCTTCTACTTCTTCTGATTCACCCTCCAGACTTCACCTTCTCCTTCTCCTTCTTCTGTTTCTTCTGATTCACCCTCCAGACTTCACCTTCTCCTTCTCCTCCTTCTACTTCTTCTGATTCACCCTCCAGACTTCACCTTCTCCTTCTCCTTCTTCTACTTCTTCTGATTCACCCTCCAGACTTCACCTTCTCCTTCTCCTTCTTCTGCTTCTTCTGCTTCACCCTCCAGACTTCACCTTCTCCTTCTCCTTCTTCTGCTTCTTCTGCTGCGCCCTCCAGACTTCACCTTCTCCTTCTCCTTCTTCTGCTTCTTCTGCTTCACCCTCCTGACTTCACCTTCTCCTTCTCCTTCTTCTACTTCTTCTGTTTCACCCCCTGACTTCACCTGCTCCTTCTCCTTCTTCTGCTTCTTCTGATTCACCATCCTAACTTTACCTTCTCCTTCTCCTTCTTCTGCTTCTTCTGATTCACCCTCCTGACTTCACCTTCTCCTTCTCCTTCTTCTGCTTCTTCTAATTCACCCTACAGACTTCACCTTCTCCTTCTCCTTCTTCTGCTTCTTCTGATTCACCCTCCAGACTTCACCTTCTCCTTCTCCTTCTTCTGCTTCTTTTGATTGACCCTCCAGACCTCACCTTCTCCTTCTCCTTCTTCTACTTCTTCTGATTCACCCTCCAGACTTCATCTTCTCCTTCTCCTTCTTCTGCTTCTTCTGATTCACCCTCCAGACTTCACCTTCTCCTTCTCCTTCTTCTGCTTCTTCTGATTCACCCTCCAGACTTCACCTTCTCCTTCTTCTACTTCTTCTGATTCACCCTCCTGACTTCACCTTCTCCTTCTCCTTCTTCTGCTTCTTCTGCTTCACCCTCCAGACTTCACCTTCTCCTGCTCCTTCTTCTGCTTCTTCTGCTTCACCCTCCAGACTTCACCTTCTCCTTCTCCTTCTTCTGCTCCTTCTGCTTCACCCTCCTGACTTCACCTTCTCCTACTCCTTCTTCTACTTCTTCTGATTCACCCTCCAGACTTCACCTTCTCCTTCTCCTTCTTCTGCTTCTTCTGCTTCACCCTCCAGACTTCACCTTCTCCTTCTCCTTCTTCTGCTTCTTCTCCTTCGCCCTCCAGACTTCACCTTCTCCTTCTCCATCTTCTGCTTCTTCTGCTTCACTCTCCTGACTTCACCTTCTCCTTCTCCTTCTTCTACTTCTTCTGATTCACCCTCCAGACTTCACCTTCTCCTTCTCCTTCTTCTGCTTCTTCTGCTTCACCCTCCAGACTTCAGCTTCTCCTTCTCCTTCTTCTGCTTCTTCTGCTGCGCCCTCCAGACTTCACCTTCTCCTTCTCCTTCTTCTACTTCTTCTGATTCACCCTCCAGACTTCACCTTCTCCTTCTCCTTCTTCTACTTCTTCTGATTCACCCTCCAGACTTCACCTTCTCCTTCTCCTTCTTCTACTTCTTCCGATTCACCCTCCTGACTTCACCTTCTCCTTCTCCTTCTTCTGCTTCTTCTGCTTCACCCTCCTGACTTCACCTTCTCCTTCTCCTTCTTCTACTTCTTCCGATTCACCCTCCAGACTTCACCTTCTCCTTCTCCTTCTTCTGCTTCTTCTGCTTCACCCTCCAGACTTCACCTTCTCCTTCTCCTTCTTCTGCTTCTTCTGATTCGCCCTCCAGACATCACCTTCTCCTTCTCCTTCTTCTGCTTCTTCTGCTTCACCCTCCAGACTTCACCTTCTCCTTCTCCTTCTTCTGCTTCTTCTGCTTCACTCTCCTGACTTCACCTTCTCCTTCTCCTTCTTCTACTTCTTCTGATTCACCCTCCAGACTTCACCTTCTCCTTCTCCTTCTTCTGCTTCTTCTGCTTCACCCTCCAGACTTCACCTTCTCCTTCTCCTTCTTCTGCTTCTTCTGCTGCGCCCTCCAGACTTCACCTTCTCCTTCTCCTTCTTCTGCTTCTTCTGCTTCACCCTCCTGACTTCACCTTCTCCTTCTCCTTCTTCTACTTCTTCTGTTTCACCCCCCTGACTTCACCTGCTCCTTCTCCTTCTTCTGCTTCTTATGATTCACCCTCCTAACTTTACCTTCTCCTTCTCCTTCTTCTGCTTCTTCTGATTCAACCTCCTGACTTCACCTTCTCCTTCTCCTTCTTCTGCTTCTTCTAATTCACCCTCCAGACTTCACCTTCTCCTTCTCCTTCTTCTGCTTCTTCTGATTCACCCTCCAGACTTCACCTTCTCCTTCTCCTTCTTCTGCTTCTTCAGATTGACCCTCCAGACCTCACCTTCTCCTTCTCCTACTTCTTCTGATTCACCCTCCAGACTTCATCTTCTCCTTCTCCTTCTTCTGCTTCTTCTGATTCACCCTCCAGACTTCACCTTCTCCTTCTCCTTCTTCTGCTTCTTCTGATTCACCCTCCAGACTTCACCTTCTCCTTCTCCTTCTTCTACTTCTTCTGATTCACCCTCCTGACTTCACCTTCTCCTTCTCCTTCTTCTGCTTCTTCTGCTTCACCCTCCAGACTTCACCTTCTCCTGCTCCTTCTTCTGCTTCTTCTGCTTCACCCTCCAGACTTCACCTTCTCCTTCTCCTTCTTCTGCTCCTTCTGCTTCACTCTCCTGACTTCACCTTCTCCTACTCCTTCTTCTACTTCTTCTGATTCACCCTCCAGACTTCACCTTCTCCTTCTCCTTCTTCTGCTTCTTCTGCTTCACCCTCCAGACTTCACCTTCTCCTTCTCCTTCTTCTGCTTCTTCTCCTTCGCCCTCCAGACTTCACCTTCTCCTTCTCCATCTTCTGCTTCTTCTGCTTCACTCTCCTGACTTCACCTTCTCCTTCTCCTTCTTCTACTTCTTCTGATTCACCCTCCAGACTTCACCTTCTCCTTCTCCTTCTTCTGCTTCTTCTGCTTCACCCTCCAGACTTCAGCTTCTCCTTCTCCTTCTTCTGCTTCTTCTGCTGCGCCCTCCAGACTTCACCTTCTCCTTCTCCTTCTTCTGCTTCTTCTGCTTCACCGGCCTGACTTCACCTTCTCCTTCTCCTTCTTCTACTTCTTCTGCTTCACCCCCCTGACTTCACCTGCTCCTTCTCCTTCTTCTGCTTCTTCTGATTCACCCTCCTAACTTCACCTTCTCCTTCTCCTTCTGCTGCTTCTTCTGATTCACCCTCCTGACTTCACCTTCTCCTTCTCCTTCTTCTGCTTCTTCTGATTCACCCTCCAGACTTCACCTTCTCCTTCTCCTTCTTCTGCTTCTTCTGTTTCACCCTCCAGACTTCACCTTCTCCTTCTCCTTCTTCTGCTTCTTCTGATTCACGCTCCAGACTTCATCTTCTCCTTCTCCTTCTTCTGCTTCTTCTGATTCACCCTCCAGACTTCACCTTCTCCTTCTCCTTCTTCTGCTTCTTCTGATTCACCCTCCAGACTTCACCTTCTCCTTCTCCTTCTTCTACTTCTTCTGATTCACCCTCCAGACTTCACCTTCTCCTTCTCCTTCTTCTACTTCTTCAGATTCACCCTCCAGTCTTCACCTTCTCCTTCTCCTTCTTCTGTTTCTTCTGCTTCACCCTCCAGACTTCACCTTCTCCTTCTCTTTCTTCTGCTTCTTCTGATTCACCCTCCAGACTTCACCTTCTCCTTCTCCTTCTTCTGATTCTTCTGATTCACCCTCCAAACTTCACCTTCTCCTTCTCCTTCTTCTGCTTCTTCTGATTCACCCTCCAGACCTCACCTTCTCCTTCCCCTTCTTCTGCTTCTTCTGATTCACCCTCCAGACTTCATCTTCTCCTTCTCCTTCTTCTGCTTCTTCTGATTCACCCTCCAGACTTCACCTTCTCCTTCTCCTTCTTCTGCTTCTTCTGATTCATCCTCCAGACTTCACCTTCTCCTTCTCTTTCTTCTGCTTCTTCTGATTCACCCTCCAGACTTCACCTTCTCCTTCTCCTTCTTCTGATTCTTCTGATTCACCCTCCAAACTTCACCTTCTCCTTCTCCTTCTTCTGCTTCTTCTGATTCACCCTCCTGACTTCACCTTCTCCTTCTCCTTATTCTGCTTCTTCTGTTTCACCCTCCAGACTTCACCTTCTCCTTCTCCTTCTTCTGCTTCTTCTGATTCACCCTCCAGACTTCACCTTCTCCTTCTCCTTCTTCTGCTTCTTCTGATTCACCCTCCAGACTTCACCTTCTCCTTCTCCTGCTTCTACTTCTTCTGATTCACCCTCCAGACTTCACCTTCTCCTTCTCCTTCTTCTGCTTCTTCTGATTCACCCTCCAGACTTCACCTTCTCCTTCTCCTTCGTCTACTTCTTCTGATTCACCCTCCAGACTACACCTTCTCATTCTCCTTCTTCTACTTCTTCTGATTCACCCTCCAGACTCCACCTTCTCCTTCTCCTTCTTCTGTTTCTTCTGATTCACCCTCCAGACTTCACCTTCTCCTTCTCCTTCTTCTACTTCTTCTGATTCACCCTCCAGACTTCACCTTCTCCTTCTCCTTCTTCTACTTCTTCTGATTCACCCTCCAGACTTCACCTTCTCCTTCTCCTTCTTCTACTTCTTCTGCTTCTCCCTCCAGACTTCACCTTCTCCTTCTCCTTCTTCTGCTTCTTCTGATTCACCCTCCAGACTTCACCTTCTCATTCTCCTTCTTCTACTTCTTCTGATTCACCCTCCAGACTTCACCTTCTCCTTCTCCTTCTTCTACTTCTTCTGATTCACCCTCCAGACTTCACCTTCTCCTTCTCCTTCTTCTACTTCTTCCGATTCACCCTCCTGACTTCACCTTCTCCTTCTCCTTCTACTGCTTCTTCTGCTTCACCCTCCTGACTTCACCTTCTCCTTCTCCTTCTTCTACTTCTTCTGATTCACCCTCCAGACTTCACTTTCTCCTTCTCCTTCTTCTGCTTCTTCTGCTTCACCCTCCAGACTTCACCTTCTCCTTCTCCTTCTTCTACTTCTTCTGCTTCGCCCTCCAGACATCACCTTCTCCTTCTCCTTCTTCTGCTTCTTCTGCTTCACCCTCCTGACTTCACCTTCTCCTTCTCCTTCTTCTACTTCTTCTGCTTCACCCCCCTGACTTCACCTGCTCCTTCTCCTTCTTCTGCTTCTTCTGATTCACCCTCCTAACTTTACCTTCTCCTTCTCCTTCTTCTGCTTCTTCTGATTCACCCTCCTGACTTCACCTTCTCCTTCTCCTTCTTCTGCTTCTTCTAATTCACCCTCCAGACTTCACCTTCTCCTTGTCCTTCTTCTGCTTCTTCTGATTCACCCTCCAGACTTCACCTTCTCCTTCTCCTTCTTCTGCTTCTTCTGATTGACCCTCCAGACCTCACCTTCTCCTTCTCCTTCTTCTACTTCTTCTGATTCACCCTCCAGACTTCATCTTCTCCTTCTCCTTCTTCTGCTTCTTCTGATTCACCCCCCAGACTTCACCTTCTCCTTCTTCTGCTTCTTCTGATTCATCCTCCAGACTTCACCTTCTCCTTCTCCTTCTTCTACTTCTTCTGATTCACCATCCTGACTTCACCTTCTCCTTCTCCTTCTTCTGCTTCTTCTGCTTCACCCTCCAGACTTCACCTTCTCCTGCTCCTTCTTCTGCTTCTTCTGCTTCACCCTCCAGACTTCACCTTCTCCTTCTCCTTCTTCTGCTTCTTCTGCTTCACCCTCCTGACTTCACCTTCTCCTTCTCCTTCTTCTACTTCTTCTGATTCACCCTCCAGACTTCACCTTCTCCTTCTCCTTCTTCTGCTTCTTCTGCTTCACCCTCCAGACTTCACCTTCTCCTTCTCCTTCTTCTGCTTCTTCTGCTTCGCCCTCCAGACTTCACCTTCTCCTTCTCCATCTTCTGCTTCTTCTGCTTCACTCTCCTGACTTCACCTTCTCCTTCTCCTTCTTCTACTTCTTCTGATTCACCCTCCAGACTTCACCTTCTCCTTCTCCTTCTTCTGCTTCTTCTGCTTCACCCTCCAGACTTCAGCTTCTCCTTCTCCTTCTTCTGCTTCTTCTGCTGCGCCCTCCAGACTTCACCTTCTCCTTCTCCTTCTTCTGCTTCTTCTGCTTCACCGTCCTGACTTCATCTTCTCCTTCTCCTTCTTCTACTTCTTCTGCTTCACCCCCCTGACTTCACCTGCTCCTTCTCCTTCTTCTGCTTCTTCTGATTCACCCTCCTAACTACACCTTCTCCTTCTCCTTCTTCTGCTTCTTCTGATTCACCCTCCTGACTTCACCTTCTCCTTCTTCTGCTTCTTCTGATTCACCCTCCATACTTCACCTTCTCCTTCTCCTTCTTCTGCTTCTTCTGATTCACCCTCCAGACTTCACCTTCTCCTTCTCCTTCTTCTGCTTCTTCTGATTCACCCTCCAGACTTCATCTTCTCCTTCTCCTTCTTCTGCTTCTTCTGATTCACCCTCCAGACTTCACCTTCTCCTTCTCCTTCTTCTGCTTCTTCTGATTCACCCTCCAGACTTCACCTTCTCCTTCTCCTTCTTCTACTTCTTCTGCTTCACCCTCCTGACTTCACCATCTCCTTCTCCTTCTTCTACTTCTTCTGATTCACCCTCCAGACTTCACCTTCTCCTTCTCCTTCTTCTGCTTCTTCTGCTTCACCCTCCAGACTTCACCTTCTCCTTCTCCTTCTTCTGCTTCTTCTGCTTCGCCCTCCAGACTTCACCTTCTCCTTCTCCATCTTCTGCTTCTTCTGCTTCACTCTCCTGACTTCACCTTCTCCTTCTCCTTCTTCTACTTCTTCTGATTCACCCTCCAGACTTCACCTTCTCCTTCTCCTTCTTCTGCTTCTTCTGCTTCACCCTCCAGACTTCAGCTTCTCCTTCTCCTTCTTCTGCTTCTTCTGCTGCGCCCTCCAGACTTCACCTTCTCCTTCTCCTTCTTCTGCTTCTTCTGCTTCACCGTCCTGACTTCACCTTCTCCTTCTCCTTCTTCTACTTCTTCTGCTTCACCCCCCTGACTTCACCTGCTCCTTCTCCTTCTTCTGCTTCTTCTGCTGCGCCCTCCAGACTTCACCTTCTCCTTCTCCTTCTTCTGCTTCTTCTGCTTCACCCTCCTGACTTCACCTTCTCCTTCTCCTTCTTCTACTTCTTCTGCTTCACCCCCCTGACTTCACCTGCTCCTTCTCCTTCTTCTGCTTCTTCTGATTCACCCTCCTAACTTTACCTTCTCCTTCTCCTTCTTCTGCTTCTTCTGATTCACCCTCCTGACTTCACCTTCTCCTTCTCCTTCTTCTGCTTCTTCTAATTCACCCTCCAGACTTCACCTTCTCCTTGTCCTTCTTCTGCTTCTTCTGATTCACCCTCCAGACTTCACCTTCTCCTTCTCCTTCTTCTGCTTCTTCTGATTGACCCTCCAGACCTCACCTTCTCCTTCTCCTTCTTCTACTTCTTCTGATTCACCCTCCAGACTTCATCTTCTCCTTCTCCTTCTTCTGCTTCTTCTGATTCACCCCCCAGACTTCACCTTCTCCTTCTCCTTCTTCTGCTTCTTCTGATTCATCCTCCAGACTTCACCTTCTCCTTCTCCTTCTTCTACTTCTTTTGATTCACCATCCTGATTTCACCTTCTCCTTCTCCTTCTTCTGCTTCTTCTGCTTCACCCTCCAGACTTCACCTTCTCTTGCTCCTTCTTCTGCTTCTTCTGCTTCACCCTCCAGACTTCACCTTCTCCTTCTCCTTCTTCTGCTTCTTCTGCTTCACCCTCCTGACTTCACCTTCTCCTTCTCCTTCTTCTACTTCTTCTGATTCACCCTCCAGACTTCACCTTCTCCTTCTCCTTCTTCTGCTTCTTCTGCTTCACCCTCCAGACTTCACCTTCTCCTTCTCCTTCTTCTGCTTCTTCTGCTTCACCCTCCAGACTTCAGCTTCTCCTTCTCCTTCTTTTCTTCTTCTGCTGCGCCCTCCAGACTTCACCTTCTCCTTCTCCTTCTTCTGCTTCTTCTGCTTCACCGTCCTGACTTCACCTTCTCCTTCTCCTTCTTCTACTTCTTCTGCTTCACCCCCCTGACTTCACCTGCTCCTTCTCCTTCTTCTGCTTCTTCTGATTCACCCTCCTAACTACACCTTCTCCTTCTCCTTCTTCTGCTTCTTCTGATTCACCCTCCTGACTTCACCTTCTCCTTCTTCTGCTTCTTCTGATTCACCCTCCATACTTCACCTTCTCCTTCTCCTTCTTCTGCTTCTTCTGATTCACCCTCCAGACTTCACCTTCTCCTTCTCCTTCTTCTGCTTCTTCTGATTCACCCTCCAGACTTCATCTTCTCCTTCTCCTTCTTCTGCTTCTTCGGATTCACCCTCCAGACTTCACCTTCTCCTTCTCCTTCTTCTGCATCTTCTGATTCACCCTCCAGACTTCACCTTCTCCTTCTCCTTCTTCTACTTCTTCTGCTTCACCCTCCTGACTTCACCTTCCCCTTCTCCTTCTTCTACTTCTTCTGATTCACCCTCCAGACTTCACCTTCTCCTTCTCCTTCTTCTGCTTCTTCTGCTTCACCCTCCAGACTTCACCTTCTCCTTCTCCTTCTTCTGCTTCTTCTGCTTCGCCCTCCCGACTTCACCTTCTCCTTCTCCATCTTCTGCTTCTTCTGCTTCACTCTCCTGACTTCACCTTCTCCTTCTCCTTCTTCTACTTCTTCTGATTCTCCCTCCAGACTTCACCTTCTCCTTCTCTTTCTTCTGCTTCTTCTGCTTCACCCTCCAGACTTCAGCTTCTCCTTCTCCTTCTTCTACTTCTTCTGCTGCGCCCTCCAGACTTCACCTTCTCCTTCTCCTTCTTCTGCTTCTTCTGCTTCACCGTCCTGACTTCACCTTCTCCTTCTCCTTCTTCTACTTCTTCTGCTTCACCCCCCTGACTTCACCTGCTCCTTCTCCTTCTTCTGCTTCTTCTGATTCACCCTCCTAACTACACCTTCTCCTTCTCCTTCTTCTGCTTCTTCTGATTCACCCTCCTGACTTCACCTTCTCCTTCTCCTTCTTCTGCTTCTTCTGATTCACCCTCCAGACTTCACCTTCTCCTTCTCCTTCTTCTGCTTCTTCTGATTCACCCTCCAGACTTCACCTTCTCCTTCTCCTTCTTCTGCTTCTTCTGATTCACCCTCCAGACTTCATCTTCTCCTTCTCCTTCTTCTTCTTCTTCTGATTCACCCTCCAGACTTCACCTTCTCCTTCTCCTTCTTCTGCTTCTTCTGATTCACCCTCCAGACTTCACCTTCTCCTTCTCCTTCTTCTACTTCTTCTGATTCACCCTCCAGACTTCACCTTCTCCTTCTCCTTCTTATACTTCTTCAGATTCACCCTCCAGTCTTCACCTTCTCCTTCTCCTTCTTCTGTTTCTTCTGCTTCACCCTCCAGACTTCACCTTCTTCTTCTCTTTCTTCTGCTTCTTCTGATTCACCCTCCAGACTTCACCTTCTCCTTCTCCTTCTTCTGATTCTTCTGATTCACTCTCCAGACTTCACCTTCTCCTTCTCCTTCTTCTGCTTCTTCTGATTCACCCTCTTGACTTCACCTTCTCCTTCTCCTTCTTCTACTTCTTCTGCTTCACCCTCCAGACTTCACCTTCTCCTTCTCCTTCCTCTGCTTCTTCTGATTCACCCTCCAGACTTCACCTTCTCCTTCTCCTTCTTCTACTTCTTCTGATTCACCCTCCAGACTTCACCTTCTCCTTCTTCTGCTTCTTCTGATTCACCCTCCAGACTTCACCTTCTCCTTCTCCTTCTTCTACTTCTTCTGCTTCACCCTCCAGACTACACCTTCTCCTTCTCCTTCTTCTACTTCTTCTGATTCACCCTCCAGACTTCACCTTCTCCTTCTCCTTCTTCTGCTTCTTCTGATTCACCCTCCAGACTTCACCTTCTCCTTCTCCTTCTTCTACTTCTTCAGATTCACCCTCCAGTCTTCACCTTCTCCTTCTCCTTCTTCTGTTTCTTCTGCTTCACCCTCCAGACTTCACCTTCTCCTTCTCTTTCTTCTGCTTCTTCTGATTCACCCTCCAGACTTCACCTTCTCCTTCTCCTTCTTCTGATTCTTCTGATTCACCCTCCAAACTTCACCTTCTCCTTCTCCTTCTTCTGCTTCTTCTGATTCACCCTCCAGACTTCACCTTCTCCTTCTCCTTCTTCTGATTCTTCTGATTCACCCTCCAGACTTCACCTTCTCCTTCTCCTTCTTCTGCTTCTTCTGCTTCGCCCTCCAGACTTCACCTTCTCCTTCTCCATCTTCTGCTTCTTCTGCTTCACTCTCCTGACTTCACCTTCTCCTTCTCCTTCTTCTACTTCTTCTGATTCACCCTCCAGACTTCACCTTCTCCTTCTCCTTCTTCTGCTTCTTCTGCTTCACCCTCCAGACTTCAGCTTCTCCTTCTCCTTCTTCTGCTTCTTCTGCTGCGCCCTCCAGACTTCACCTTCTCCTTCTCCTTCTTCTGCTTCTTCTGCTTCACCGTCCTGACTTCACCTTCTCCTTCTCCTTCTTCTACTTCTTCTGCTTCACCCCCCTGACTTCACCTGCTCCTTCTCCTTCTTCTGCTTCTTCTGCTGCGCCCTCCAGACTTCACCTTCTCCTTCTCCTTCTTCTTCTTCTTCTGCTTCACCCTCCTGACTTCACCTTCTCCTTCTCCTTCTTCTACTTCTTCTGCTTCACCCCCCTGACTTCACCTGCTCCTTCTCCTTCTTCTGCTTCTTCTGATTCACCCTCCTGACTTCACCTTCTCCTTCTCCTTCTTCTGCTTCTTCTAATTCACCCTCCAGACTTCACCTTCTCCTTGTCCTTCTTCTGCTTCTTCTGATTCACCCTCCAGACCTCACCTTCTCCTTCTCCTTCTTCTACTTCTTCTGATTCACCCTCCAGACTTCATCTTCTCCTTCTCCTTCTTCTGCTTCTTCTGATTCACCCCCCAGACTTCACCTTCTCCTTCTCCTTCTTCTGCTTCTTCTGATTCATCCTCCAGACTTCACCTTCTCCTTCTCCTTCTTCTACTTCTTCTGATTCACCATCCTGACTTCACCTTCTCCTTCTCCTTCTTCTGCTTCTTCTGCTTCACCCTCCAGACTTCACCTTCTCCTGCTCCTTCTTCTGCTTCTTCTGCTTCACCCTCCTGACTTCACCTTCTCCTTCTCCTTCTTCTACTTCTTCTGATTCACCCTCCAGACTTCTCCTTCTCCTTCTCCTTCTTCTGCTTCTTCTGCTTCACCCTCCAGACTTCACCTTCTCCTTCTCCTTCTTCTGCTTCTTCTGATTCACCCTCCAGACTTCACCTTCTCCTTCTCCTTCTTCTACTTCTTCTGCTTCACCCTCCAGACTACACCTTCTCCTTCTCCTTCTTCTACTTCTTCTGATTCACCCTCCAGACTTCACCTTCTCCTTCTCCTTCTTCTGCTTCTTCTGATTCACCCTCCAGACTTCACCTTCTCCTTCTCCTTCTTCTACTTCTTCAGATTCACCCTCCAGTCTTCACCTTCTCCTTCTCCTTCTTCTGTTTCTTCTGCTTCACCCTCCAGACTTCACCTTCTCCTTCTCTTTCTTCTGCTTCTTCTGATTCACCCTCCAGACTTCACCTTCTCCTTCTCCTTCTTCTGATTCTTCTGATTCACCCTCCAAACTTCACCTTCTCCTTCTCCTTCTTCTGCTTCTTCTGATTCACCCTCCAGACTTCACCTTCTCCTTCTCCTTCTTCTGATTCTTCTGATTCACCCTCCAGACTTCATTTCTCCTTCTCCTTCTTCTGCTTCTTCTGCTTCGCCCTCCAGACTTCACCTTCTCCTTCTCCATCTTCTGCTTCTTCTGCTTCACTCTCCTGACTTCACCTTCTCCTTCTCCTTCTTCTACTTCTTCTGATTCACCCTCCAGACTTCACCTTCTCCTTCTCCTTCTTCTGCTTCTTCTGCTTCACCCTCCAGACTTCAGCTTCTACTTCTCCTTCTTCTGCTTCTTCTGCTGCGCCCTCCAGACTTCACCTTCTCCTTCTCCTTCTTCTGCTTCTTCTGCTTCACCGTCCTGACTTCACCTTCTCCTTCTCCTTCTTCTACTTCTTCTGCTTCACCCCCCTGACTTCACCTGCTCCTTCTCCTTCTTCTGCTTCTTCTGCTGCGCCCTCCAGACTTCACCTTCTCCTTCTCCTTCTTCTTCTTCTTCTGCTTCACCCTCCTGACTTCACCTTCTCCTTCTCCTTCTTCTACTTCTTCTGCTTCACCCCCCTGACTTCACCTGCTCCTTCTCCTTCTTCTGCTTCTTCTGATTCACCCTCCTAACTTTACCTTCTCCTTCTCCTTCTTCTGCTTCTTCTGATTCACCCTCCTGACTTCACCTTCTCCTTCTCCTTCTTCTGCTTCTTCTAATTCACCCTCCAGACTTCACCTTCTCCTTGTCCTTCTTCTGCTTCTTCTGATTCACCCTCCAGACTTCACCTTCTCCTTCTCCTCCTTCTGCTTCTTCTGATTGACCCTCCAGACCTCACCTTCTCCTTCTCCTTCTTCTACTTCTTCTGATTCACCCTCCAGACTTCATCTTCTCCTTCTCCTTCTTCTACTTCTTCTGATTCACCCTCCTGACTTCACCTTCTCCTTCTCCTTCTTCTGCTTCTTCTGCTTCACCCTCCAGACTTCACCTTCTCCTGCTCCTTCTTCTGCTTCTTCTGCTTCACCCTCCTGACTTCCCCTTCTCCTTCTCCTTCTTCTACTTCTTCTGATTCACCCTCCAGACTTCTCCTTCTCCTTCTCCTTCTTCTGCTTCTTCTGCTTCACCCTCCAGACTTCACCTTCTCCTTCTCCTTCTTCTGCTTCTTCTGCTTCGCCCTCCAGACTTCACCTTCTCCTTCTCCATCTTCTGCTTCTTCTGCTTCACTCTCCTGACTTCACCTTCTCCTTCTCCTTCTTCTACTTCTTCTGATTCACCCTCCAGACTTCACCTTCTCCTTCTCCTTCTTCTGCTTCTTCTGCTTCACCCTCCAGACTTCAGCTTCTCCTTCTCCTTCTTCTGCTTCTTCTGCTGCGCCCTCCAGACTTCACCTTCTCCTTCTCCTTCTTCTGCTTCTTCTGCTTCACCGTCCTGACTTCACCTTCTCCTTCTCCTTCTTCTACTTCTTCTGCTTCACCCCCCTGACTTCACCTGCTCCTTCTCCTTCTTCTGCTTCTTCTGATTCACCCTCCTAACTACACCTTCTCCTTCTCCTTCTTCTGCTTCTTCTGATTCACCCTCCTGACTTCACCTTCTCCTTCTTCTGCTTCTTCTGATTCACCCTCCAGACTTCACCTTCTCCTTCTCCTTCTTCTGCTTCTTCTGATTCACCCTCCAGACTTCACCTTCTCCTTCTCCTTCTTCTGCTTCTTCTGATTCACCCTCCAGACTTCATCTTCTCCTTCTCCTTCTTCTGCTTCTTCTGATTCACCCTCCAGACTTCACCTTCTCCTTCTCCTTCTTCTGCTTCTTCTGATTCACCCTCCAGACTTCACCTTCTCCTTCTCCTTCTTCTACTTCTTCTGCTTCACCCTCCTGACTTCACCTTCTCCTTCTCCTTCTTCTACTTCTTCTGATTCACCCTCCAGACTTCATCTTCTCCTTCTCCTTCTTCTACTTCTTCTGATTCACCCTCCTGACTTCAACTTCTCCTTCTCCTTCTTCTGCTTCTTCTGCTTCACCCTCCAGACTTCACCTTCTCCTGCTCCTTCTTCTGCTTCTTCTGCTTCACCCTCCAGACTTCACCTTCTCCTTCTCCTTCTTCTGCTCCTTCTGCTTCACCCTCCTGACTTCACCTTCTCCTACTCCTTCTTCTACTTCTTCTGATTCACCCTCCAGACTTCACCTTCTCCTTCTCCTTCTTCTGCTTCTTCTGCTTCACCCTCCAGACTTCACCTTCTCCTTCTCCTTCTTCTGCTTCTTCTCCTTCGCCCTCCAGACCTCACCTTCTCCTTCTCCATCTTCTGCTTCTTCTGCTTCACTCTCCTGACTTCACCTTCTCCTTCTCCTTCTTCTACTTCTTCTGATTCACCCTCCAGACTTCAACTTCTCCTTCTCCTTCTTCTGCTTCTTCTGCTTCACCCTCCAGACTTCAGCTTCTCCTTCTCCTTCTTCTGCTTCTTCTGCTGCGCCCTCCAGACTTCACCTTCTCCTTCTCCTTCTTCTGCTTCTTCTGCTTCACCGTCCTGACTTCACCTTCTCCTTCTCCTTCTTCTACTTCTTCTGCTTCACCCCCCTGACTTCACCTGCTCCTTCTCCTTCTTCTGCTTCTTCTGATTCACCCTCCTAACTTCACCTTCTCCTTCTCCTTCTTCTGCTTCTTCTGATTCACCCTCCTGACTTCACCTTCTCCTTCTCCTTCTTCTGCTTCTTCTGATTCACCCTCCAGACTTCACCTTCTCCTTCTCCTTCTTCTGCTTCTTCTGTTTCACCCTCCAGACTTCACCTTCTCCTTCTCCTTCTTCTGCTTCTTCTGATTCACCCTCGAGACTTCATCTTCTCCTTCTCCTTCTTCTGCTTCTTCTGATTCACCCTCCAGACTTCACCTTCTCCTTCTCCTTCTTCTGCTTCTTCTGATTCACCCTCCAGACTTCACCTTCTCCTTCTCCTTCTTCTACTTCTTCTGATTCACCCTCCAGACTTCACCTTCTCCTTCTCCTTCTTCTACTTCTTCAGATTCACCCTCCAGTCTTCACCTTCTCCTTCTCCTTCTTCTGTTTCTTCTGCTTCACCCTCCAGACTTCACCTTCTCCTTCTCTTTCTTCTGCTTCTTCTGATTCACCCTCCAGACTTCACCTTCTCCTTCTCCTTCTTCTGATTCTTCTGATTCACCCTCCAAACTTCACCTTCTCCTTCTCCTTCTTCTGCTTCTTCTGATTCACCCTCCAGACTTCACCTTCTCCTTCTCCTTCTTCTGCTTCTTCTGATTCACCCTCCAGACTTCATCTTCTCCTTCTCCTTCTTCTGCTTCTTCTGATTCACCCTCCAGACTTCACCTTCTCCTTCTCCTTCTTCTGCTTCTTCTGATTCATCCTCCAGACTTCACCTTCTCCTTCTCTTTCTTCTGCTTCTTCTGATTCACCCTCCAGACTTCACCTTCTCCTTCTCCTTCTTCTGATTCTTCTGATTCACCCTCCAAACTTCACCTTCTCCTTCTCCTTCTTCTGCTTCTTCTGATTCACCCTCCAGACTTCACCTTCTCCTTCTCCTTATTCTGCTTCTTCTGTTTCACCCTCCAGACTTCACCTTCTCCTTCTCCTTCTTCTGCTTCTTCTGATTCACCCTCCAGACTTCACCTTCTCCTTCTTCTTCTTCTGCTTCTTCTGATTCACCCTCCAGACTTCACCTTCTCCTTCTCCTTCTTCTACTTCTTCTGATTCACCCTCCAGACTTCACCTTCTCCTTCTCCTTCTTCTGCTTCTTCTGATTCACCCTCCAGACTACACCTTCTCATTCTCCTTCTTCTACTTCTTCTGATTCACCCTCCAGACTTCACCTACTCCTTCTCCTTCTTCTGTTTCTTCTGATTCACCCTCCAGACTTCACCTTCTCCTTCTCCTTCTTCTACTTCTTCTGATTCACCCTCCAGACTTCACCTTCTCCTTCTCCTTCTTCTACTTCTTCTGATTCACCCTCCAGAGTTCACCTTCTCCTTCTCCTTCTTCTACTTCTTCTGCTTCTCCCTCCAGACTTCACCTTCTCCTTCTCCTTCTTCTGCTTCTTCTGATTCACCCTCCAGACTTCACGTTCTCATTCTCCTTCTTCTACTTCTTCTGATTCACCCTCCAGACTTCACCTTCTCCTTCTCCTTCTTCTACTTCTTCTGATTCACCCTCCAGACTTCACCTTCTCCTTCTCCTTCTTCTACTTCTTCCGATTCACCCTCCTGACTTCACCTTCTCCTTCTCCTTCTTCTGCTTCTTCTGCTTCACCCTCCTGACTTCACCTTCTCCTTCTCCTTCTTCTACTTCTTCTGATTCACCCTCCAGACTTCACCTTCTCCTTCTCCTTCTTCTGCTTCTTCTGCTTCACCCTCCAGACTTCACCTTCTCCTTCTCCTTCTTCTACTTCTTCTGCTTCGCCCTCCAGACATCACCTTCTCCTTCTCCTTCTTCTGCTTCTTCTGCTTCACCCTCCAGACTTCACCTTCTCCTTCTCCTTCTTCTGCTTCTTCTGCTTCACTCTCCTGACTTCACCTTCTCCTTCACCTTCTTCTACTTCTTCTGATTCACCCTCCAGACTTCACCTTCTCCTTCTCCTTCTTCTGCTTCTTCTGCTTCACCCTCCAGACTTCACCTTCTCCTTCTCCTTCTTCTGCTTCTTCTGCTGCGCCCTCCAGACTTCACCTTCTCCTTCTCCTTCTTCTGCTTCTTCTGCTTCACCCTCCTGACTTCACCTTCTCCTTCTCCTTCTTCTACTTCTTCTGCTTCACCCCCCTGACTTCACCTGCTCCTTCTCCTTCTTCTGCTTCTTCTGATTCACCCTCCTAACTTTACCTTCTCCTTCTCCTTCTTCTGCTTCTTCTGATTCACCCTCCTGACTTCACCTTCTCCTTCTCCTTCTTCTGCTTCTTCTAATTCACCCTCCAGACTTCACCTTCTCCTTGTCCTTCTTCTGCTTCTTCTGATTGACCCTCCAGACCTCACCTTCTCCTTCTCCTTCTTCTACTTCTTCTGATTCACCCTCCAGACTTCATCTTCTCCTTCTCCTTCTTCTGCTTCTTCTGATTCACCCCCCAGACTTCACCTTCTCCTTCTCCTTCTTCTGCTTCTTCTGATTCATCCTCCAGACTTCACCTTCTCCTTCTCCTTCTTCTACTTCTTCTGATTCACCATCCTGACTTCACCTTCTCCTTCTCCTTCTTCTGCTTCTTCTGCTTCAACCTCCAGACTTCACCTTCTCCTGCTCCTTCTTCTGCTTCTTCTGCTTCACCCTCCAGACTTCACCTTCTCCTTCTCCTTCTTCTGCTTCTTCTGCTTCACCCTCCTGACTTCACCTTCTCCTTCTCCTTCTTCTACTTCTTCTGATTCACCCTCCAGACTTCAACTTCTCCTTCTCCTTCTTCTGCTTCTTCTGCTTCACCCTCCAGACTTCACCTTCTCCTTCTCCTTCTTCTGCTTCTTCTGCTTCGCCCTCCAGACTTCACCTTCTCCTTCTCCATCTTCTGCTTCTTCTGCTTCACTCTCCTGACTTCACCTTCTCTTTCTCCTTCTTCTACTTCTTCTGATTCACCCTCCAGACTTCACCTTCTCCTTCTCCTTCTTCTGCTTCTTCTGCTTCACCCTCCAGACTTCAGCTTCTCCTTCTCCTTCTTCTGCTTCTTCTGCTGCGCCCTCCAGACTTCACCTTCTCCTTCTCCTTCTTCTGCTTCTTCTGCTTCACCGTCCTGACTTCACCTTCTCCTTCTCCTTCTTCTACTTCTTCTGCTTCACCCCCCTGACTTCACCTGCTCCTTCTCCTTCTTCTGCTTCTTCTGATTCACCCTCCTAACTACACCTTCTCCTTCTCCTTCTTCTGGTTCTTCTGATTCACCCTCCTGACTTCACCTTCTCCTTCTTCTGCTTCTTCTGATTCACCCTCCATACTTCACCTTCTCCTTCTCCTTCTTCTGCTTCTTCTGATTCACCCTCCAGACTTCACCTTCTCCTTCTCCTTCTTCTGCTTCTTCTGATTCACCCTCCAGACTTCATCTTCTCCTTCTCCTTCTTCTGCTTCTTCTGATTCACCCTCCAGACTTCACCTTCTCCTTCTCCTTCTTCTGCTTCTTCTGATTCACCCTCCAGACTTCACCTTCTCCTTCTCCTTCTTCTACTTCTTCTGCTTCACCCTCCTGACTTCACCTTCTCCTTCTCCTTCTTCTACTTCTTCTGATTCACCCTCCAGACTTCACCTTCTCCTTCTCCTTCTTCTGCTTCTTCTGCTTCTCCCTCCAGACTTCACCTTCTCCTTCTCCTTCTTCTGCTTCTTCTGCTTCGCCCTCCAGACTTCACCTTCTCCTTCTCCATCTTCTGCTTCTTCTGCTTCACTCTCCTGACTTCACCTTCTCCTTCTCCTTCTTCTACTTCTTCTGATTCACCCTCCAGACTTCACCTTCTCCTTCTCCTTCTTCTGCTTCTTCTGCTTCACCCTCCAGACTTCAGCTTCTCCTTCTCCTTCTTCTGCTTCTTCTGCTGCGCCCTCCAGACTTCACCTTCTCCTTCTCCTTCTTCTGCTTCTTCTGCTTCACCGTCCTGACTTCACCTTCTCCTTCTCCTTCTTCTACTTCTTCTGCTTCACCCCCCTGAATTCACCTGCTCCTTCTCCTTCTTCTGCTTCTTCTGCTGCGCCCTCCAGACTTCACCTTCTCCTTCTCCTTCTTCTGCTTCTTCTGCTTCACCCTCCTGACTTCACCTTCTCCTTCTCCTTCTTCTACTTCTTCTGCTTCACCCCCCTGACTTCACCTGCTCCTTCTCCTTCTTCTGCTTCTTCTGATTCACCCTCCTAACTTTACCTTCTCCTTCTCCTTCTTCTGCTTCTTCTGATTCACCCTCCTGACTTCACCTTCTCCTTCTCCTTCTTCTGCTTCTTCTAATTCACCCTCCAGACTTCACCTTCTCCTTGTCCTTCTTCTGCTTCTTCTGATTCACCCTCCAGACTTCACCTTCTCCTTCTCCTTCTTCTGCTTCTTCTGATTGACCCTCCAGACCTCACCTTCTCCTTCTCCTTCTTCTACTTCTTCTGATTCACCCTCCAGACTTCATCTTCTCCTTCTCCTTCTTCTGCTTCTTCTGATTCACCCCCCAGACTTCACCTTCTCCTTCTCCTTCTTCTGCTTCTTCTGATTCATCCTCCAGACTTCACCTTCTCCTTCTCCTTCTTCTACTTCTTCTGATTCACCATCCTGACTTCACCTTCTCCTTCTCCTTCTTCTGCTTCTTCTGCTTCACCCTCCAGACTTCACCTTCTCCTGCTCCTTCTTCTGCTTCTTCTGCTTCACCCTCCAGACTTCACCTTCTCCTTCTCCTTCTTCTGCTTCTTCTGCTTCACCCTCCTGACTTCACCTTCTCCTTCTCCTTCTTCTGCTTCTTCTGATTCACCCCGCAGACTTCACCTTCTCCTTCTCCTTCTTCTGCTTCTTCTGATTCATCCTCCAGACTTCACCTTCTCCTTCTCCTTCTTCTACTTCTTCTGATTCACCATCCTGACTTCACCTTCTCCTTCTCCTTCTTCTGCTTCTTCTGCTTCACCCTCCAGACTTCACCTTCTCCTGCTCCTTCTTCTGCTTCTTCTGCTTCACCCTCCAGACTTCACCTTCTCCTTCTCCTTCTTCTGCTTCTTCTGCTTCACCTTTTTGACTTCACCTTCTCCTTCTCCTTCTTCTACATCTTCTGGTTCACCCTCCAGACTTCACCTTCTCCTTCTCCTTCTTCTGCTTCTTCTGCTTCACCCTCCAGACTTCACCTTCTCCTTCTCCTTCTTCTGCTTCTTCTGCTTCGCCCTCCAGACTTCACCTTCTCCTTCTCCATCTTCTGCTTCTTCTGCTTCACTCTCCTGACTTCACCTTCTCCTTCTCCTTCTTCTACTTCTTCTGATTCACCCTCCAGACTTCACCTTCTCCTTCTCCTTCTTCTGCTTCTTCTGCTTCACCCTCCAGACTTCAGCTTCTCCTTCTCCTTCTTCTGCTTCTTCTGCTGCGCCCTCCAGACTTCACCTTCTCCTTCTCCTTCTTCTGCTTCTTCTGCTTCACCGTCCTGACTTCACCTTCTCCTTCTCCTTCTTCTACTTCTTCTGCTTCACCCCCCTGACTTCACCTGCTCCTTCTCCTTCTTCTGCTTCTTCTGATTCACCCTCCTGACTTCACCTTCTCCTTCTTCTGCTTCTTCTGATTCACCCTCCATACTTCACCTTCTCCTTCTCCTTCTTCTGCTTCTTCTGATTCACCCTCCAGACTTCACCTTCTCCTTCTCCTTCTTCTGCTTCTTCTGATTCACCCTCCAGACTTCATCTTCTCCTTCTCCTTCTTCTGCTTCTTCTGATTCACCCTCCAGACTTCACCTTCTCCTTCTCCTTCTTCTGCTTCTTCTGATTCACCCTCCAGACTTCACCTTCTCCTTCTCCTTCTTCTACTTCTTCTGCTGCGCCCTCCAGACTTCACCTTCTCCTTCTCCTTCTTCTGCTTCTTCTGCTTCACCGTCCTGACTTCACCTTCTCCTTCTCCTTCTTCTACTTCTTCTGCTTCACCCCCCTGACTTCACCTGCTCCTTCTCCTTCTTCTGCTTCTTCTGCTGCGCCCTCCAGACTTCACCTTCTCCTTCTCCTTCTTCTGCTTCTTCTGCTTCACCCTCCTGACTTCACCTTCTCCTTCTCCTTCTTCTACTTCTTCTGCTTCACCCCCCTGACTTCACCTGCTCCTTCTCCTTCTTCTGCTTCTTCTGATTCACCCTCCTAACTTTACCTTCTCCTTGTCCTTCTTCTGCTTCTTCTGATTCACCCTCCAGACTTCACCTTCTCCTTCTCCTTCTTCTGCTTCTTCTGATTGACACTCCAGACCTCACCTTCTCCTTCTCCTTCTTCTACTTCTTCTGATTCACCCTCCAGACTTCATCTTCTCCTTCTCCTTCTTCTGCTTCTTCTGATTCACCCCCCAGACTTCACCTTCTCCTTCTCCTTCTTCTGCTTCTTCTGATTCATCCCCCAGACTTCACCTTCTCCTTCTCCTTCTTCTAGTTCTTCTGATTCACCATCCTGACTTCACCTTCTCCTTCTCCTTCTTCTGCTTCTTCTGCTTCACCCTCCAGACTTCACCTTCTCGTGCTCCTTCTTCTGCTTCTTCTGCTTCACCCTCCAGACTTCACCTTCTCCTTCTCCTTCTTCTGCTTCTTCTGCTTCACCCTCCTGACTTCACCTTCTCCTTCTCCTTCTTCTACTTCTTCTGATTCACCCTCCAGACTTCACCTTCTCCTTCTCCTTCTTCTGCTTCTTCTGCTTCACCCTCCAGACTTCACCTTCTCCTTCTCCTTCTTCTGCTTCTTCTGCTTCACCCTCCAGACTTCAGCTTCTCCTTCTCCTTCTTCTGCTTCTTCTGCTGCGCCCTCCAGACTTCACCTTCTCCTTCTCCTTCTTCTGCTTCTTCTGCTTCACCGTCCTGACTTCACCTTCTCCTTCTCCTTCTTCTACTTCTTCTGCTTCACCCCCCTGACTTCACCTGCTCCTTCTCCTTCTTCTGCTTCTTCTGATTCACCCTCCTAACTACACCTTCTCCTTCTCCTTCTTCTGCTTCTTCTGATTCACCCTCCTGACTTCACCTTCTCCTTCTTCTGCTTCTTCTGATTCACCCTCCAGACTTCACCTTCTCCTTCTCCTTCTTCTGCTTCTTCTGATTCACCCTCCAGACTTCACCTTCTCCTTCTCCTTCTTCTGCTTCTTCTGATTCACCCTCCAGACTTCATCTTCTCCTTCTCCTTCCTCTGCTTCTTCTGATTCACCCTCCAGACTTCACCTTCTCCTTCTCCTTCTTCTGCTTCTTCTGATTCACCCTCCAGACTTCACCTTCTCCTTCTCCTTCTTCTACTTCTTCTGCTTCACCCTCCTGACTTCACCTTCTCCTTCTCCTTCTTCTACTTCTTCTGATTCACCCTCCAGACTTCACCTTCTCCTTCTCCTTCTTCTGCTTCTTCTGCTTCACCCTCCAGACTTCACCTTCTCCTTCTCCTTCTTCTGCTTCTTCTGCTTCGCCCTCCAGACTTCACCTTCTCCTTCTCCATCTTCTGCTTCTTCTGCTTCACTCTCCTGACTTCACCTTCTCCTTCTCCTTCTTCTACTTCTTCTGATTCTCCCTCCAGACTTCACCTTCTCCTTCTCTTTCTTCTGCTTCTTCTGCTTCACCCTCCAGACTTCAGCTTCTCCTTCTCCTTCTTCTGCTTCTTCTGCTGCGCCCTCCAGACTTCACCTTCTCCTTCTCCTTCTTCTGCTTCTTCTGCTTCACCGTCCTGACTTCACCTTCTCCTTCTCCTTCTTCTACTTCTTCTGCTTCACCCCCCTGACTTCACCTGCTCCTTCTCCTTCTTCTGCTTCTTCTGATTCACCCTCCTAACTACACCTTCTCCTTCTCCTTCTTCTGCTTCTTCTGATTCACCCTCCTGACTTCACCTTCTCCTTCTCCTTCTTCTGCTTCTTCTGATTCACCCTCCAGACTTCACCTTCTCCTTCTCCTTCTTCTGCTTCTTCTGATTCACCCTCCAGACTTCACCTTCTCCTTCTCCTTCTTCTGCTTCTTCTGATTCACCCTCCAGACTTCATCTTCTCCTTCTCCGTCTTCTTCTTCTTCTGATTCACCCTCCAGACTTCACCTTCTCCTTCTCCTTCTTCTGCTTCTTCTGATTCACCCTCCAGACTTCACCTTCTCCTTCTCCTTCTTCTACTTCTTCTGATTCACCCTCCAGACTTCACCTTCTCCTTCTCCTTCTTATACTTCTTCAGATTCACCCTCCAGTCTTCACCTTCTCCTTCTCCTTCTTCTGTTTCTTCTGCTTCACCCTCCAGACTTCACCTTCTTCTTCTCTTTCTTCTGCTTCTTCTGATTCACCCTCCAGACTTCACCTTCTCCTTCTCCTTCTTCTGATTCTTCTGATTCACTCTCCAGACTTCACCTTCTCCTTCTCCTTCTTCTGCTTCTTCTGATTCACCCTCCTGACTTCACCTTCTCCTTCTCCTTCTTCTACTTCTTCTGATTCACCCTCCTGACTTCACCTTCTCCTTCTCCTTCTTCTACTTCTTCTGCTTCACCCTCCAGACTTCACCTTCTCCTTCTCCTTCTTCTACTTCTTCTGATTCACCCTCCAGACTTCACCTTCTCCTTCTCCTTCTTCTGCTTCTTCTGATTCACCCTCCAGACTTCACCTTCTCCTTCTCCTTATTCTGCTTCTTCTGATTCACCCTCCAGACTTCACCTTCTCCTTCTCCTTCTTCTGCTTCTTCTGATTCACCCTCCAGACTTCACCTTCTCCTTCTCCTTCTTCTGCTTCTTCTGATTCACCCTCCAGACTTCACCTTCTCCTTCTCCTTCTTCTGCTTCTTCTGATTCACCCTCCAGACTTCACCTTCTCCTTCTCCTTCTTCTACCTCTTCTGATTCACCATCCAGACTTCACCTTCTCCTTCTCCTTCTTCTGCTTCTTCTGATTCACCCTCCAGACTTCACCTTCTCCTTCTCCTTATTCTGCTTCTTCTGATTCACCCTCCAGACTTCACCTTCTCCTTCTCCTTCTTCTGCTTCTTCTGATTCACCCTCCAGACTTCACCTTCTCCTTCTCCTTCTTCTACTTCTTCTGATTCACCCTCCAGACTTCACCTTCTCCTTCTCCTTCTTCTGCTTCTTCTGATTCACCCTCCAGACTTCACCTTCTCCTTCTCCTTCTTCTACTTCTTCTGCTTCATCCTCCAGACTACACCTTCTCCTTCTCCTTCTTCTACTTCTTCTAATTCACCCTCCAGACTTCACCTTCTCCTTCTCCTTCTTCTGCTTCTTCTGATTCACCCTCCAGACTTCACCTTCTCCTTCTCCTTCTTCTACTTCTTCAGATTCACCCTCCAGTCTATACCTTCTCCTTCTCCTTCTTCTGTTTCTTCTGCTTCACCCTCCAGACTTCACCTTCTCCTTCTCTTTCTTCTGCTTCTTCTGATTCACCCTCCAGACTTCACCTTCTCCTTCTCCTTCTTCTGCTTCTTCTGATTCACCCTCCAGACTTCATCTTCTCCTTCTCCTTCTTCTGCTTCTTCTGATTTACCCTCCAGACTTCACCTTCTCCTTCTCCTTCTTCTGCTTCTTCTGATTCACCCTCCAGACTTCTCCTTCTCCTTCTCCTTCTTCTACTTCTTCTGCTTCACCCTCCTGACTTCACCTTCTCCTTCTCCTTCTTCTACTTCTTCTGATTCACCCTCCAGACTTCACCTTCTCCTTCTCCTTCTTCTGCTTCTTCTGCTTCACCCTCCAGACTTCACCTTCTCCTTCTCCTTCTTCTGCTTCTTCTGCTTCGCCCTCCAGACTTCACCTTCTCCTTCTCCATCTTCTGCTTCTTCTGCTTCACTCTCCTGACTTCACCTTCTCCTTCTCCTTCTTCTACTTCTTCTGATTCACCCTCCAGACTTCACCTTCTCCTTCTCCTTCTTCTGCTTCTTCTGCTTCACCCTCCAGACTTCAGCTTCTCCTTCTCCTTCTTCTGCTTCTTCTGCTGCGCCCTCCAGACTTCACCTTCTCCTTCTCCTTCTTCTGCTTCTTCTGCTTCACCGTCCTGACTTCACCTTCTCCTTCTCCTTCTTCTACTTCTTCTGCTTCACCCCCCTGACTTCACCTGCTCCTTCTCCTTCTTCTGCTTCTTCTGCTGCGCCCTCCAGACTTCACCTTCTCCTTCTCCTTCTTCTGCTTCTTCTGCTTCACCCTCCTGACTTCACCTTCTCCTTCTCCTTCTTCTACTTCTTCTGCTTCACCCCCCTGACTTCACCTGCTCCTTCTCCTTCTGCTTCTTCTGATTCACCCTCCTAACTTTACCTTCTCCTTGTCCTTCTTCTGCTTCTTCTGATTGACCCTCCAGACCTCACCTTCTCCTTCTCCTTCTTCTACTTCTTCTGATTCACCCTCCAGACTTCATCTTCTCCTTCTCCTTCTTCTGCTTCTTCTGATTCACCCCCCAGACTTCACCTTCTCCTTCTCCTTCTTCTGCTTCTTCTGATTCATCCTCCAGACTTCACCTTCTCCTTCTCCTTCTTCTACTTCTTCTGATTCACCATCCTGACTTCACCTTCTCCTTCTCCTTCTTCTGCTTCTTCTGCTTCACCCTCCAGACTTCACCTTCTCCTGCTCCTTCTTCTGCTTCTTCTGCTTCACCCTCCAGACTTCACCTTCTCCTTCTCCTTCTTCTGCTTCTTCTGCTTCACCCTCCTGACTTCACCTTCTCCTTCTCCTTCTTCTACTTCTTCTGATTCACCCTCCAGACTTCACCTTCTCCTTCTCCTTCTTCTGCTTCTTCTGCTTCACCCTCCAGACTTCACCTTCTCCTTCTCCTTCTTCTGCTTCTTCTGCTTCACCCTCCAGACTTCAGCTTCTCCTTCTCCTTCTTCTGCTTCTTCTGCTGCGCCCTCCAGACTTCACCTTCTCCTTCTCCTTCTTCTGCTTCTTCTGCTTCACCGTCCTGACTTCACCTTCTCCTTCTCCTTCTTCTACTTCTTCTGCTTCACCCCCCTGACTTCACCTGCTCCTTCTCCTTCTTCTGCTTCTTCTGATTCACCCTCCTAACTACACCTTCTCCTTCTCCTTCTTCTGCTTCTTCTGATTCACCCTCCTGACTTCACCTTCTCCTTCTTCTGCTTCTTCTGATTCACCCTCCAGACTTCACCTTCTCCTTCTCCTTCTTCTGCTTCTTCTGATTCACCCTCCAGACTTCACCTTCTCCTTCTCCTTCTTCTGCTTCTTCTGATTCACCCTCCAGACTTCATCTTCTCCTTCTCCTTCTTCTGCTTCTTCTGATTCACCCTCCAGACTTCACCTTCTCCTTCTCCTTCTTCTGCTTCTTCTGATTCACCCTCCAGACTTCACCTTCTCCTTCTCCTTCTTCTACTTCTTCTGCTTCACCCTCCTGACTTCACCTTCTCCTTCTCCTTCTTCTACTTCTTCTGATTCACCCTCCAGACTTCACCTTCTCCTTCTCCTTCTTCTGCTTCTTCTGCTTCACCCTCCAGACTTCACCTTCTCCTTCTCCTTCTTCTGCTTCTTCTGCTTCGCCCTCCAGACTTCACCTTCTCCTTCTCCATCTTCTGCTTCTTCTGCTTCACTCTCCTGACTTCACCTTCTCCTTCTCCTTCTTCTACTTCTTCTGATTCTCCCTCCAGACTTCACCTTCTCCTTCTCTTTCTTCTGCTTCTTCTGCTTCACCCTCCAGACTTCAGCTTCTCCTTCTCCTTCTTCTGCTTCTTCTGCTGCGCCCTCCAGACTTCACCTTCTCCTTCTCCTTCTTCTGCTTCTTCTGCTTCACCGTCCTGACTTCACCTTCTCCTTCTCCTTCTTCTACTTCTTCTGCTTCACCCCCCTGACTTCACCTGCTCCTTCTCCTTCTTCTGCTTCTTCTGATTCACCCTCCTAACTACACCTTCTCCTTCTCCTTCTTCTGCTTCTTCTGATTCACCCTCCTGACTTCACCTTCTCCTTCTCCTTCTTCTGCTTCTTCTGATTCACCCTCCAGACTTCACCTTCTCCTTCTGCTTCTTCTGATTCACCCTCCAGACTTCACCTTCTCCTTCTCCTTCTTCTGCTTCTTCTGATTCACCCTCCAGACTTCATCTTCTCCTTCTCCTTCTTCTTCTTCTTCTGATTCACCCTCCAGACTTCACCTTCTCCTTCTCCTTCTTCTGCTTCTTCTGATTCACCCTCCAGACTTCACCTTCTCCTTCTCCTTCTTCTACTTCTTCTGATTCACCCTCCAGACTTCACCTTCTCCTTCTCCTTCTTATACTTCTTCAGATTCACCCTCCAGTCTTCACCTTCTCCTTCTCCTTCTTCTGTTTCTTCTGCTTCACCCTCCAGACTTCACCTTCTTCTTCTCTTTCTTCTGCTTCTTCTGATTCACCCTCCAGACTTCACCTTCTCCTTCTCCTTCTTCTGATTCTTCTGATTCACTCTCCAGACTTCACCTTCTCCTTCTCCTTCTTCTACTTCTTCTGCTTCACCCTCCAGACTTCACCTTCTCATTCTCCTTCTTCTACTTCTTCTGATTCACCCTCCAGACTTCACCTTCTCCTTCTCCTTCTTCTGCTTCTTCTGATTCACCCTCCAGACTTCACCTTCTCCTTCGCCTTATTCTGCTTCTTCTGATTCACCCTCCAGACTTCACCTTCTCCTTCTCCTTCTTCTGCTTCTTCTGATTCACCCTCCAGACTTCACCTTCTCCTTCTCCTTCTTCTGCTTCTTCTGATTCACCCTCCAGACTTCACCTTCTCCTTCTCCTTCTTCTGCTTCTTCTGATTCACCCTCCAGACTTCACCTTCTCCTTCTCCTTCTTCTACCTCTTCTGATTCACCATCCAGACTTCACCTTCTCCTTCTCCTTCTTCTGCTTCTTCTGATTCACCCTCCAGACTTCACCTTCTCCTTCTCCTTATTCTGCTTCTTCTGATTCACCCTCCAGACTTCACCTTCTCCTTCTCCTTCTTCTGCTTCTTCTGATTCACCCTCCAGACTTCACCTTCTCCTTCTCCTTCTTCTACTTCTTCTGCTTCACCCTCCAGACTACACCTTCTCCTTCTCCTTCTTCTACTTCTTCTAATTCACCCTCCAGACTTCACCTTCTCCTTCTCCTTCTTCTGCTTCTTCTGATTCACCCTCCAGACTTCACCTTCTCCTTCTCCTTCTTCTACTTCTTCAGATTCACCCTCCAGTCTATACCTACTCCTTCTCCTTCTTCTGTTTCTTCTGCTTCACCCTCCAGACTTCACCTTCTCCTTCTCTTTCTTCTGCTTCTTCTGATTCACCCTCCAGACTTCACCTTCTCCTTCTCCTTCTTCTGATTCTTCTGATTCACCCTCCAAACTTCACCTTCTCCTTCTCCTTCTTCTGCTTCTTCTGATTCACCCTCCAGACCTCACCTTCTCCTTCTCCTTCTTCTGATTCTTCTGATTCACCCTCCAGACTTCACCTTCTCCTTCTCCTTCTTCTGCTTCTTCTGCTTCGCCCTCCAGACTTCACCTTCTCCTTCTCCATCTTCTGCTTCTTCTGCTTCACTCTCCTGACTTCACCTTCTCCTTCTCCTTCTTCTACTTCTTCTGATTCACCCTCCAGACTTCACCTTCTCCTTCTCCTTCTTCTGCTTCTTCTGCTTCACCCTCCAGACTTCAGCTTCTCCTTCTCCTTCTTCTGCTTCTTCTGCTGCGCCCTCCAGACTTCACCTTCTCCTTCTCCTTCTTCTGCTTCTTCTGCTTCACCGTCCTGACTTCACCTTCTCCTTCTCCTTCTTCTACTTCTTCTGCTTCACCCCCCTGACTTCACCTGCTCCTTCTCCTTCTTCTGCTTCTTCTGCTGCGCCCTCCAGACTTCACCTTCTCCTTCTCCTTCTTCTTCTTCTTCTGCTTCACCCTCCTGACTTCTCCTTCTCCTTCTCCTTCTTCTACTTCTTCTGCTTCACCCCCCTGACTTCACCTGCTCCTTCTCCTTCTTCTGCTTCTTCTGATTCACCCTCCTAACTTTACCTTCTTCTTCTCCTTCTTCTGCTTCTTCTGATTCACCCTCCTGACTTCACCTTCTCCTTCTCCTTCTTCTGCTTCTTCTAATTCACCCTCCAGACTTCACCTTCTCCTTGTCCTTCTTCTGCTTCTTCTGATTCACCCTCCAGACTTCACCTTCTCCTTCTCCTTCTTCTGCTTCTTCTGATTGACCCTCCAGACCTCACCTTCTCCTTCTCCTTCTTCTACTTCTTCTGATTCACCCTCCAGACTTCATCTTCTCCTTCTCCTTCTTCTACTTCTTCTGATTCACCATCCTGACTTCACCTTCTCCTTCTCCTTCTTCTGCTTCTTCTGCTTCACCCTCCAGACTTCACCTTCTCCTGCTCCTTCTTCTGCTTCTTCTGCTTCACCCTCCAGACTTCACCTTCTCCTTCTCCTTCTTCTGCTTCTTCTGCTTCACCCTCCTGACTTCACCTTCTCCTTCTCCTTCTTCTACTTCTTCTGATTCACCCTCCAGACTTCTCCTTCTCCTTCTCCTTCTTCTGCTTCTTCTGCTTCACCTTCCAGACTTCACCTTCTCCTTCTCCTTCTTCTGCTTCTCCTGCTTCGCCCTCCAGACTTCACCTTCTCCTTCTCCATCTTCTGCTTCTTCTGCTTCACTCTCCTGACTTCACCTTCTCCTTCTCCTTCTTCTACTTCTTCTGATTCACCCTCCAGACTTCACCTTCTCCTTCTCCTTCTTCTGCTTCTTCTGCTTCACCCTCCAGACTTCAGCTTCTCCTTCTCCTTCTTCTGCTTCTTCTGCTGCGCCCTCCTGACTTCACCTTCTCCTTCTCCTTCTTCTGCTTCTTCTGCTTCACCGTCCTGACTTCACCTTCTCCTTCTCCTTCTTCTACTTCTTCTGCTTCACCCCCCTGACTTCACCTGCTCCTTCTCCTTCTTCTGCTTCTTCTGATTCACCCTCCTAACTACACCTTCTCCTTCTCCTTCTTCTGCTTCTTCTGATTCACCCTCCTGACTTCACCTTCTCCTTCTTCTGCTTCTTCTGATTCACCCTCCAGACTTCACCTTCTCCTTCTCCTTCTTCTGCTTCTTCTGATTCACCCTCCAGACTTCACCTTCTCCTTCTCCTTCTTCTGCTTCTTCTGATTCACCCTCCAGACTTCACCTTCTCCTTCTCCTTCTTCTACTTCTTCTGATTCACCCTCCAGACTTCACCTTCTCCTTCTCCTTCTTCTACTTCTTCTGATTCACCCTCCAGACTTCACCTTCTCCTTCTCCTTCTTCTACTTCTTCTGATTCACCCTCCAGACTTCATCTTCTCCTTCTCCTTCTTCTGCATCTTCTGATTCACCCTCCAGACTTCACCTTCTCCTTCTCCTTCTTCTGCTTCTTCTGATTCACCCTCCAGACTTCACCTTCTCCTTCTCCTTCTTCTACTTCTTCTGATTCACCCTCCAGACTTCACCTTCTCCTTCTCCTTCTTCTACTTCTTCTGATTCACCCTCCAGTCTTCACATTCTCCTTCTCCTTCTTCTGTTTCTTCTGCTTCAGCCTCCAGACTTCACCTTCTCCTTCTCTTTCTTCTGATTCTTCTGATTCACCCTCCAGACTTCACCTTCGCCTTCTCCTTCTTCTGATTCTTCTGATTCACCCTCCAGACTTCACCTTCTCCTTCTCCTTCTTCTGCTTCTTCTGATTCACCCTCCTGGCTTCACCTTCTCCTTCTCCTTCTTCTACTTCTTCTGATTCACCCTCCTGACTTCACCTTCTCCTTCTCCTTCTTCTCCTTCTTCTGCTTCACCCTCCAGACTACACCTTCTCCTTCTCCTTCTTCTACTTCTTCTAATTCACCCTCCAGACTTCACCTTCTCCTTCTCCTTCTTCTGCTTCTTCTGATTCACCCTCCAGACTTCACCTTCTCCTTCTCCTTCTTCTACTTCTTCAGATTCACCCTCCAGTCTATACCTTCTCCTTCTCCTTCTTCTGTTTCTTCTGCTTCACCGTCCAGACTTCACCTTCTCCTTCTCTTTCTTCTGCTTCTTCTGATTCACCCTCCAGACTTCACCTTCTCCTTCTCCTTCTTCTGATTCTTCTGATTCACCCTCCAAACTTCACCTTCTCCTTCTCCTTCTTCTGCTTCTTCTGATTCACCCTCCAGACTTCACCTTCTCCTTCTCCTTCTTCTGATTCTTCTGATTCACCCTCCAGACTTCACCTTCTCCTTCTCCTTCTTCTGCTTCTTCTGCTTCGCCCTCCAGACTTCACCTTCTCCTTCTCCATCTTCTGCTTCTTCTGCTTCACTCTCCTGACTTCACCTTCTCCTTCTCCTTCTTCTACTTCTTCTGATTCACCCTCCAGACTTCACCTTCTCCTTCTCCTTCTTCTGCTTCTTCTGCTTCACCCTCCAGACTTCAGCTTCTCCTTCTCCTTCTTCTGCTTCTTCTGCTGCGCCCTCCAGACTTCACCTTCTCCTTCTCCTTCTTCTGCTTCTTCTGCTTCACCGTCCTGACTTCACCTTCTCCTTCTCCTTCTTCTACTTCTTCTGCTTCACCCCCCTGACTTCACCTGCTCCTTCTCCTTCTTCTGCTTCTTCTGATTCACCCTCCTAACTTTACCTTCTTCTTCTCCTTCTTCTGCTTCTTCTGATTCACCCTCCTGACTTCACCTTCTCCTTCTCCTTCTTCTGCTTCTTCTAATTCACCCTCCAGACTTCACCTTCTCCTTGTCCTTCTTCTGCTTCTTCTGATTCACCCTCCAGACTTCACCTTCTCCTTCTCCTTCTTCTGCTTCTTCTGATTGACCCTCCAGACCTCACCTTCTCCTTCTCCTTCTTCTACTTCTTCTGATTCACCCTCCAGACTTCATCTTCTCCTTCTCCTTCTTCTGCTTCTTCTGATTCACCCCCCAGACTTCACCTTCTCCTTCTCCTTCTTCTGCTTCTTCTGATTCATCCTCCAGACTTCACCTTCTCCTTCTCCTTCTTCTACTTCTTCTGATTCACCATCCTGACTTCACCTTCTCCTTCTCCTTCTTCTGCTTCTTCTGCTTCACCCTCCAGACTTCACCTTCTCCTGCTCCTTCTTCTGCTTCTTCTGCTTCACCCTCCAGACTTCACCTTCTCCTTCTCCTTCTTCTGCTTCTTCTGCTTCACCCTCCTGACTTCACCTTCTCCTTCTCCTTCTTCTACTTCTTCTGATTCACCCTCCAGACTTCTCCTTCTCCTTCTCCTTCTTCTGCTTCTTCTGCTTCACCTTCCAGACTTCACCTTCTCCTTCTCCTTCTTCTGCTTCTCCTGCTTCGCCCTCCAGACTTCACCTTCTCCTTCTCCATCTTCTGCTTCTTCTGCTTCACTCTCCTGACTTCACCTTCTCCTTCTCCTTCTTCTACTTCTTCTGATTCACCCTCCAGACTTCACCTTCTCCTTCTCCTTCTTCTGCTTCTTCTGCTTCACCCTCCAGACTTCAGCTTCTCCTTCTCCTTCTTCTGCTTCTTCTGCTGCGCCCTCCAGACTTCACCTTCTCCTTCTCCTTCTTCTGCTTCTTCTGCTTCACCGTCCTGACTTCACCTTCTCCTTCTCCTTCTTCTACTTCTTCTGCTTCACCCCCCTGACTTCACCTGCTCCTTCTCCTTCTTCTGCTTCTTCTGATTCACCCTCCTAACTACACCTTCTCCTTCTCCTTCTTCTGCTTCTTCTGATTCACCCTCCTGACTTCACCTTCTCCTTCTTCTGCTTCTTCTGATTCACCCTCCAGACTTCACCTTCTCCTTCTCCTTCTTCTGCTTCTTCTGATTCACCCTCCAGACTTCACCTTCTCCTTCTCCTTCTTCTGCTTCTTCTGATTCACCCTCCAGACTTCACCTTCTCCTTCTCCTTCTTCTACTTCTTCTGATTCACCCTCCAGACTTCACCTTCTCCTTCTCCTTCTTCTACTTCTTCTGATTCACCCTCCAGACTTCACCTTCTCCTTCTCCTTCTTCTACTTCTTCTGATTCACCCTCCAGACTTCATCTTCTCCTTCTCCTTCTTCTGCATCTTCTGATTCACCCTCCAGACTTCACCTTCTCCTTCTCCTTCTTCTGCTTCTTCTGATTCACCCTCCAGACTTCACCTTCTCCTTCTCCTTCTTCTACTTCTTCTGATTCACCCTCCAGACTTCACCTTCTCCTTCTCCTTCTTCTACTTCTTCTGATTCACCCTCCAGTCTTCACATTCTCCTTCTCCTTCTTCTGTTTCTTCTGCTTCAGCCTCCAGACTTCACCTTCTCCTTCTCTTTCTTCTGATTCTTCTGATTCACCCTCCAGACTTCGCCTTCGCCTTCTCCTTCTTCTGATTCTTCTGATTCACCCTCCAGACTTCACCTTCTCCTTCTCCTTCTTCTGCTTCTTCTGATTCACCCTCCTGGCTTCACCTTCTCCTTCTCCTTCTTCTACTTCTTCTGATTCACCCTCCTGACTTCACCTTCTCCTTCTCCTTCTTCTCCTTCTTCTGCTTCACCCTCCAGACTTCACCTTCTCCTTCTCCTTCTTCTACCTCTTCTGATTCACCCTCCAGACTTCACCTTCTCCTTCTCCTTCTTCTGCTTCTTCTGATTCACCCTCCAGACTTCACCTTCTCCTTCTCCTTATTCTGCTTCTTCTGATTCACCCTCCAGACTTCACCTTCTCCTTCTCGTTATTCTGCTTCTTCTGATTCAACCTCCAGACTTCACCTTCTCCTTCTCCTTCTTCTGCTTCTTCTGATTCACCCTCCAGACTTCACCTTTTCCTTCTCCTTCTTCTGCTTCTTCTGATTCACCCTCCAGACTTCACCTTCTCCTTCTCCTTATTCTGCTTCTTCTGATTCACCCTCCAGACTTCACCTTCTCCTTCTCCTTCTTCTGCTTCTTCTGATTCACCCTCCAGACTTCACCTTTTCCTTCTCCTTCTTCTGCTTCTTCTGATTCACTCTCCAGACTTCACCTTCTCCTTCTCCTTCTTCTGCTTCTTCTGATTCACCCTCCAGACTTCACCTTCTCCTTCTCCTTCTTCTACTTCTTCTGATTCACCCTCCAGACTTCACCTTCTCCTTCTCTTTCTTCTGCTTCTTCTGATTCACCCTCCAGACTTCACCTTCTCCTTCTCCTTCTTCTGCTTCTTCTGCTTCACCCTCCAGACTTCACCTTCTCCTTCTCCTCCTTCTGCTTCTTCTGCTTCACCCTCCTGACTTCACCTTCTCCTTCTCCTTCTTCTACTTCTTCTGATTCACCCTCCTGACTTCACCTTCTCCTTCTCCTTCTTCTACTTCTTCTGCTTCACCCTCCAGATTTCACCTTCTCCTTCTCCTTCTTCTACTTCTTCTGATTCACCCTCCAGACTTCACCTTCTCCTTCTCCTTCTTCTACTTCTTCTGATTCACCCTCCAGACTTCACCTTCTCCTTCTCCTTCTTCTACTTCTTCTGATTCATCCTCCAGACTTCACCTTCTCCTTCTCCTTCTTCTGCTTCTTCTGATTCACCCTCCAGACTTCACCTTCTCCTTCTCCTTATTCTGCTTCTTCTGATTCACCCTCCAGACTTCACCTTCTCCTTCTCCTTCTTCTGCTTCTTCTGATTCACCCTCCAGACTTCACCTTCTCCTTCTCCTTCTTCTGCTTCTTCTGATTCACCCTCCAGACTTCACCTTCTCCTTCTCCTTCTTCTACTTCTTCTGATTCACCCTCCAGACTTCATCTTCTCCTTCTCCTTCTTCTGCTTCTTCTGCTTCACCCTCCTGACTTCACCTTCTCCTTCTCCTTCTTCTACCTCTTCTGATTCACCCTCCAGACTTCACCTTCTCCTTCTCCTTCTTCTACTTCTTCTGATTCACCCTCCAGACTTCACCTACTCCTTCTCCTTCTTCTGCTTCTTCTGCTTCACCCCCCAGACTTCACCTTCTCCTTCTCCTTCTTCTGCTTCTTCTGCTTCGCCCTCCAGACTTCACCTTCTCCTTCTCCTTCTTCTGCTTCTTCTGCTTCACTCTCCTGACTTCACCTTCTCCTTCTCCTTCTTCTACTTCTTCTGATTCACCCTCCAGACTTCACCCTCTCCTTCTCCTTCTTCTGCTTCTTCTGCTTCACCCTCCAGACTTCACCTTCTCCTTCTCCTTCTTCTGCTTCTTCTGCTTCACCGTCCTGACTTCACCTTCTCCTTCTCCTTCTTCTACTTCTTCTGCTTCACCCCCCTGACTTCACCTTCTCCTTCTCCTTCTTCTGCTTCTTCTGATTCACCCTCCAGATTTCACCTTCTCCTTCTCCTTCTTCTACTTCGTCTGATTCACCCTCCAGACTTCACCTTCTCCTTCTCCTTCTTCTACTTCTTCTGATTCACCCTCCAGTCTTCACCTACTCCTTCTCCTTCTTCTGTTTCTTCTGCTTCACCCTCCAGACTTCACCTTCTCCTTCTCTTTCTTCTGCATCTTCTGATTCACCCTCCAGACTTCATCTTCTCCTTCTCCTTCTTCTGATTCTTCTGATTCACCCTCCAGACTTCACCTTCCCCTTCTCCTTCTTCTGCTTCTTCTGATTCACCCTCCTGACTTCACCTTCTCCTTCTCCTTCTTCTACTTCTTCTGCTTCACCCTCCAGACTTCACCTTCTCCTTCTCCGTCTTCTACTTCTTCTGATTCACCCTCCTGACTTCACCTTCTCCTTCTCCTTCTTCTACTTCTTCTGCTTCACCCTCCAGACTTCACCTTCTCCTTCTCCTTCTTCTACTTCTTCTGATTCACCCTCCAGACTTCACCTTCTCCTTCTCCTTCTTCTACTTCTTCTGATTCACCCTCCAGACTTCACCTTCTCCTTCTCCTTCTTCTACTTCTTCTGATTCATCCTCCAGACTTCACCTTCTCCTTCTCCTTCTTCTGCTTCTTCTGATTCACCCTCCAGACTTCACCTTCTCCTTCTCCTTATTCTGCTTCTTCTGATTCACCCTCCAGACTTCACCTTCTCCTTCTCCTTCTTCTGCTTCTTCTGATTCACCCTCCAGACTTCACCTTCTCCTTCTGCTTCTTCTACTTCTTCTGATTCACCCTCCAGACTTCACCTTCTCCTTCTCCTTCTTCTACTTCTTCTGATTCACCCTCCAGACTTCACCTTCTCCTTCTCCTTCTTCTGCTTCTTCTGATTCACCCTCCAGACTTCACCTTCTCCTTCTCCTTATTCTGCTTCTTCTGATTCACCCTCCAGACTTCACCTTCTCCTTCTCCTTCTTCTGCTTCTTCTGATTCACCCTCCAGACTTCGCCTTCTTCTTCTCCTTCTTCTACTTCTTCTGATTCACCCTCCAGACTTCACCTTCTCCTTCTCTTTCTTCTGCTTCTTCTGATTCACCCTCCAGACTTCACCTTCTCCTTCTCCTTCTTCTGCTTCTTCTGATTCACCCTCCAGACTTCACCTTCTCCTTCTCCTTATTCTGCTTCTTCTGCTTCAGCCTCCAGACTTCACCTTCTCCTTCTCCTTCTTCTACTTCTTCTGCTTCAGCCTCCAGACTTCACCTTCTCCTTCTCTTTCTTCTGATTCTTCTGATTCACCCTCCAGACTTCACCTTCGCCTTCTCCTTCTTCTGATTCTTCTGATTCACCCTAGAGACTTCACCTTCTCCTTCTCCTTCTTCTGCTTCTTCTGATTCACCCTCCTGGCTTCACCTTCTCCTTCTCCTTCTTCTACTTCTTCTGATTCACCCTCCTGACTTCACCTTCTCCTTCTCCTTCTTTTCCTTCTTCTGCTTCACCCTCCAGACTTCACCTTCTCCTTCTCCTTCTTCTACCACTTCTGATTCACCCTCCAGACTTCACCTTCTCCTTCTCCTTCTTCTGCTTCTTCTGATTCACCCTCCAGACTTCACCTTCTCCTTCTCCTTATTCTGCTTCTTCTGATTCACCCTCCAGACTTCACCTTCTCCTTCTCGTTATTCTGCTTCTTCTGATTCAACCTCCAGACTTCACCTTCTCCTTCTCCTTCTTCTGCTTCTTCTGATTCACCCTCCAGACTTCACCTTTTCCTTCTCCTTCTTCTGCTTCTTCTGATTCACCCTCCAGACTTCACCTTCTCCTTCTCCTTATTCTGCTTCTTCTGATTCACCCTCCAGACTTCACCTTCTCCTTCTCCTTCTTCTGCTTCTTCTGATTCACCCTCCAGACTTCACCTTTTCCTTCTCCTTCTTCTGCTTCTTCTGATTCACTCTCCAGACTTCACCTTCTCCTTCTCCTTCTTCTGCTTCTTCTGATTCACCTTCCAGACTTCACCTTCTCCTTCTCTTTCTTCTACTTCTTCTGATTCACCCTCCAGACTTCACCTTCTCCTTCTCTTTCTTCTGCTTCTTCTGATTCAACCTCCAGACTTCACCTTCTCCTTCTCCTTCTTCTGCTTCTTCTGCTTCACCCTCCAGACTTCACCTTCTCCTTCTCCTTCTTCTGCTTCTTCTGCTTCACCCTCCTGACTTCACCTTCTCCTTCTCCTTCTTCTACTTCTTCTGATTCACCCTCCTGACTTCACCTTCTCCTTCTCCTTCTTCTACTTCTTCTGCTTCACCCTCCAGACTTCACCTTCTCCTTCTCCTTCTTCTAATTCTTCTGATTCACCCTCCAGACTTCACCTTCTCCTTCTCCTTCTTCTACTTCTTCTGATTCACCCTCCAGACTTCACCTTCTCCTTCTCCTTCTTCTACTTCTTCTGATTCATCCTCCAGACTTCACCTTCTCCTTCTCCTTCTGCTTCTTCTGATTCACCCTCCAGACTTCACCTTCTCCTTCTCCTTATTCTGCTTCTTCTGATTCACCCTCCAGACTTCACCTTCTCCTTCTCCTTCTTCTGCTTCTTCTGATTCACCCTCCAGACTTCACCTTCTCCTTCTCCTTCTTCTGCTTCTTCTGATTCACCCTCCAGACTTCACCTTCTCCTTCTCCTTCTTCTACTTCTTCTGATTCACCCTCCAGACTTCATCTTCTCCTTCTCCTTCTTCTGCTTCTTCTGCTTCACCCTCCTGACTTCACCTTCTCCTTCTCCTTCTTCTACCTCTTCTGATTCACCCTCCAGACTTCACCTTCTCCTTCTCCTTCTTCTACTTCTTCTGATTCACCCTCCAGACTTCACCTACTCCTTCTCCTTCTTCTGCTTCTTCTGCTTCACCCCCCAGACTTCACCTTCTCCTTCTCCTTCTTCTGCTTCTTCTGCTTCGCCCTCCAGACTTCACCTTCTCCTTCTCCTTCTTCTGCTTCTTCTGCTTCACTCTCCTGACTTCACCTTCTCCTTCTCCTTCTTCTACTTCTTCTGATTCACCCTCCAGACTTCACCCTCTCTTTCTCCTTCTTCTGCTTCTTCTGCTTCACCCTCCAGACTTCACCTTCTCCTTCTCCTTCTTCTACTTCTTCTGCTTCACCCCCCTGACTTCACCTGCTCCTTCTCCTTCTTCTGCTTCTTCTGATTCACCCTCCTAACTTCACCTTCTCCTTCTCCTTCTTCTGCTTCTTCTGATTCAACCTCCAGATTTCACCTTCTCCTTCTCCTTCTTCTACTTCGTCTGATTCACCCTCCAGACTTCACCTTCTCCTTCTCCTTCTTCTACTTCTTCTGATTCACCCTCCAGTCTTCACCTACTCCTTCTCCTTCTTCTGTTTTTTCTGCTTCACCCTCCAGACTTCACCTTCTCCTTCTCTTTCTTCTGCATCTTCTGATTCACCCTCCAGACTTCATCTTCTCCTTCTCCTTCTTCTGATTCTTCTGATTCACCCTCCAGACTTCACCTTCTCCTTCTCCTTCTTCTGCTTCTTCTGATTCACCCTCCTGACTTCACCTTCTCCTTCTCCTTCTTCTACTTCTTCTGCTTCACCCTCCAGACTTCACCTTCTCCTTCTCCTTCTTCTACTTCTTCTGATTCACCCTCCAGACTTCACCTTCTCCTTCTCCTTCTTCTGCTTCTTCTGATTCACCCTCCAGACTTCACCTTCTCCTTCTCCTTATTCTGCTTCTTCTGATTCACCCTCCAGACTTCACCTTCTCCTTCTCCATCTTCTGCTTCTTCTGATTCACCCTCCAGACTTCACCTTTTCCTTCTCCTTCTTCTGCTTCTTCTGATTCACCCTCCAGACTTCACCTTCTCCTTCTCCTACTTCTGCTTCTTCTGATTCACCCTCCAGACCTCGCCTTCTCCTTCTCCTTCTTCTACTTCTTCTGATTCACCCTCCTGACTTCACCTTCTCCTTCTCTTTCTTCTGCTTCTTCTGATTCACCCTCCAGACTTCACCTTCTCCTTCTCCTTCTTCTGCTTCTTCTGCTTCACCCTCCAGACTTCACCTTCTCCTTCTCCTTCTTCTGCTTCTTCTGCTTCACCCTCCTGACTTCACCTTCTCCTTCTCCTTCTTCTACTCCTTCTGATTCACCCTCCTGACTTCACCTTCTCCTTCTCCTTCTTCTACTTCTTCTGCTTCACCCTCCAGACTTCACCTTCTCCTTCTCCTTCTTCTACTTCTTCTGATTCACCCTCCAGACTTCACCTTCTCCTTCTCCTTCTTCTACTTCTTCTGATTCACCCTCCAGACTTCACCTTCTCCTTCTCCTTCTTCTACTTCTTCTGATTCATCCTCCAGACTTCACCTTCTCCTTCTCCTTCTTCTGCTTCTTCTGATTCACCCTCCAGACTTCACCTTCTCCTTCTCCTTATTCTGCTTCTTCTGATTCACCCTCCAGACTTCACCTTCTCCTTCTCCTTCTTCTGCTTCTTCTGATTCACCCTCCAGACTTCACCTTCTCCTTCTCCTTCTTCTGCTTCTTCTGATTCACCCTCCAGACTTCACCTTCTCCTTCTCCTTCTTCTACTTCTTCTGATTCACCCTCCAGACTTCATCTTCTCCTTCTCCTTCTTCTGCTTCTTCTGATTCACCCTCCAGACTTCACCTTCTCCTTCTCCTTCGTCTACTTCTTCTGATTCACCCTCCAGACTACACCTTCTCCTTCTCCTTCTTCTACTTCTTCTGATTCACCCTCCAGACTTCACCTTCTCCTTCTCCTTCTTCTGTTTCTTCTGATTCACCCTCCAGACTTCACCTTCTCCTTCTCCTTCTTCTACTTCTTCTGATTCACCCTCCAGACTTCACCTTCTCCTTCTCCTTCTTCTGTTTCTTCTGATTCACCCTCCAGACTTCACCTTCTCCTTCTCCTTCTTCTACTTCTTCTGATTCACCCTCCAGACTTCACCTTCTCCTTCTCCTTCTTCTACTTCTTCTGATTCACCCTCCAGAGTTCATCTTCTCCTTCTCCTTCTTCTGCATCTTCTGATTCACCCTCCAGACTTCACCTTCTCCTTCTCCTTCTTCTGCTTCTTCTGATTCACCCTCCAGACTTCACCTTCTCCTTCTCCTTCTTCTACTTCTTCTGATTCACCCTCCAGACTTCACCTTCTCCTTCTCCTTCTTCTACTTCTTCTGATTCACCCTCCAGTCTTCACATTCTCCTTCTCCTTCTTCTGTTTCTTCTGCTTCAGCCTCCAGACTTCACCTTCTCCTTCTCTTTCTTCTGATTCTTCTGATTCACCCTCCAGACTTCACCTTCGCCTTCTCCTTCTTCTGATTCTTCTGATTCACCCTCCAGACTTCACCTTCTCCTTCTCCTTCTTCTGCTTCTTCTGATTCACCCTCCTGGCTTCACCTTCTCCTTCTCCTTCTTCTACTTCTTCTGATTCACCCTCCTGACTTCACCTTCTCCTTCTCCTTCTTCTCCTTCTTCTGCTTCACCCTCCAGACTTCACCTTCTCCTTCTCCTTCTTCTACCTCTTCTGATTCACCCTCCAGACTTCACCTACTCCTTCTCCTTCTTCTGCTTCTTCTGATTCACCCTCCAGACTTCACCTTCTCCTTCTCCTTATTCTGCTTCTTCTGATTCACCCTCCAGACTTCACCTTCTCCTTCTCGTTATTCTGCTTCTTCTGATTCAACCTCCAGACTTCACCTTCTCCTTCTCCTTCTTCTGCTTCTTCTGATTCACCCTCCAGACTTCACCTTTTCCTTCTCCTTCTTCTGCTTCTTCTGATTCACCCTCCAGACTTCACCTTCTCCTTCTCCTTATTCTGCTTCTTCTGATTCACCCTCCAGACTTCACCTTCTCCTTCTCCTTCTTCTGCTTCTTCTGATTCACCCTCCAGACTTCACCTTCTCCTTCTCCTTCTTCTGCTTCTTCTGATTCACCCTCCAGACTTCACCTTCTCCTTCTCCTTCTTCTACTTCTTCTGATTCACCCTCCAGACTTCATCTTCTCCTTCTCCTTCTTCTGCTTCTTCTGCTTCACCCTCCTGACTTCACCTTCTCCTTCTCCTTCTTCCACCTCTTCTGATTCACCCTCCAGACTTCACCTTCTCCTTCTCCTTCTTCTACTTCTTCTGATTCACCCTCCAGACTTCACCTACTCCTTCTCCTTCTTCTGCTTCTTCTGCTTCACCCCCCAGACTTCACCTTCTCCTTCTCCTTCTTCTGCTTCTTCTGCTTCGCCCTCCAGACTTCACCTTCTCCTTCTCCTTCTTCTGCTTCTTCTGCTTCACTCTCCTGACTTCACCTTCTCCTTCTCCTTCTTCTACTTCTTCTGATTCACCCTCCAGACTTCACCCTCTCCTTCTCCTTCTTCTGCTTCTTCTGCTTCACCCTCCAGACTTCACCTTCTCCTTCTCCTTCTTCTGCTTCTTCTGCTTCACCGTCCTGACTTCACCTTCTCCTTCTCCTTCTTCTACTTCTTCTGCTTCACCTCCCTGACTTCACCTGCTCCTTCTCCTTCTTCTGCTTCTTCTGATTCACCCTCCTAACTTCACCTTCTCCTTCTCCTTCTTCTGCTTCTTCTGATTCACCCTCCAGATTTCACCTTCTCCTTCTCCTTCTTCTACTTCGTCTGATTCACCCTCCAGACTTCACCTTCTCCTTCTCCTTCTTCTACTTCTTCTGATTCACCCTCCAGTCTTCACCTACTCCTTCTCCTTCTTCTGTTTCTTCTGCTTCACCCTCCAGACTTCACCTTCTCCTTCTCTTTCTTCTGCATCTTCTGATTCACCCTCCAGACTTCATCTTCTCCTTCTCCTTCTTCTGATTCTTCTGATTCACCCTCCAGACTTCACCTTCTCCTTCTCCTTCTTCTGCTTCTTCTGATTCACCCTCCTGACTTCACCTTCTCCTTCTCCTTCTTCTACTTCTTCTGCTTCACCCTCCAGACTTCACCTTCTCCTTCTCCTTCTTCTACTTCTTCTGATTCACCCTCCTGACTTCACCTTCTCCTTCTCCTTCTTCTACTTCTTCTGCTTCACCCTCCAGACTTCACCTTCTCCTTCTCCTTCTTCTACTTCTTCTGATTCACCCTCCAGACTTCACCTTCTCCTTCTCCTTCTTCTACTTCTTCTGATTCACCCTCCAGACTTCACCTTCTCCTTCTCCTTCTTCTACTTCTTCTGATTCATCCTCCAGACTTCACCTTCTCCTTCTCCTTCTTCTGCTTCTTCTGATTCACCCTCCAGACTTCACCTTCTCCTTCTCCTTATTCTGCTTCTTCTGATTCACCCTCCAGACTTCACCTTCTCCTTCTCCTTCTTCTGCTTCTTCTGATTCACCCTCCAGACTTCACCTTCTCCTTCTGCTTCTTCTACTTCTTCTGATTCACCCTCCAGACTTCACCTTCTCCTTCTCCTTCTTCTACTTCTTCTGATTCACCCTCCAGACTTCACCTTCTCCTTCTCCTTCTTCTGCTTCTTCTGATTCACCCTCCAGACTTCACCTTCTCCTTCTCCTTATTCTGCTTCTTCTGATTCACCCTCCAGACTTCACCTTCTCCTTCTCCTTCTTCTGCTTCTTCTGATTCACCCTCCAGACTTCACCTTTTCCTTCTCCTTCTTCTGCTTCTTCTGATTCACCCTCCAGACTTCACCTTCTCCTTCTCCTTCTTCTGCTTCTTCTGATTCACCCTCCAGACTTCGCCTTCTCCTTCTCCTTCTTCTACTTCTTCTGATTCACCCTCCAGACTTCACTTTCTCCTTCTCTTTCTTCTGCTTCTTCTGATTCACCCTCCAGACTTCACCTTCTCCTTCTCCTTCTTCTGCTTCTTCTGCTTCACCCTCCAGACTTCACCTTCTCCTTCTCCTTCTTCTGCTTCTTCTGCTTCACCCTCCTGACTTCACCTTCTCCTTCTCCTTCTTCTACTTCTTCTGATTCACCCTCCTGACTTCACCTTCTCCTTCTCCTTCTTCTACTTCTTCTGCTTCACCCTCCAGACTTCACCTTCTACTTCTCCTTCTTCTACTTCTTCTGATTCACCCTCCAGACTTCACCTTCTCCTTCTCCTTCTTCTACTTCTTCTGATTCACCCTCCAGACTTCACCCTCTCCTTCTCCTTCTTCTACTTCTTCTGATTCATCCTCCAGACTTCACCTTCTTCTTCTCCTTCTTCTGCTTCTTCTGATTCACCCTCGAGACTTCACCTTCTCCTTCTCCTTATTCTGCTTCTTCTGATTCACCCTCCAGACTTCACCTTCTCCTTCTCCTTCTTCTGCTTCTTCTGATTCACCCTCCAGACTTCACCTTCTCCTTCTCCTTCTTCTGCTTCTTCTGATTCACCCTCCAGACTTCACCTTCTCCTTCTCCTTCTTCTACTTCTTCTGATTCACCCTCCAGACTTCATCTTCTCCTTCTCCTTCTTCTGCTTCTTCTGATTCACCCTCCAGACTTCACCTTCTCCTTCTCCTTCCTCTACTTCTTCTGATTCACCCTCCAGACTACACCTTCTCCTTCTCCTTCTTCTACTTCTTCTGATTCACCCTCCAGACTTCACCTTCTCCTTCTCCTTCTTCTGTTTCTTCTGATTCACCCTCCAGACTTCACCTTCTCCTTCTCCTTCTTCTACTTCTTCTGATTCACCCTCCAGACTTCACCTTCTCCTTCTCCTTCTTCTGTTTCTTCTGATTCACCCTCCAGACTTCACCTTCTACTTCTCCTTCTTCTACTTCTTCTGATTCACCCTCCAGACTTCACCTTCTCCTTCTCCTTCTTCTACTTCTTCTGATTCACCCTCCAGACTTCATCTTCTCCTTCTCCTTCTTCTGCATCTTCTGATTCACCCTCCAGACTTCACCTTCTCCTTCTCCTTCTTCTGCTTCTTCTGATTCACCCTCCAGACTTCACCTTCTCCTTCTCCTTCTTCTACTTCTTCTGATTCACCCTCCAGACTTCACCTTCTCCTTCTCCTTCTTCTACTTCTTCTGATTCACCCTCCAGTCTTCACATTCTCCTTCTCCTTCTTCTGTTTCTTCTGCTTCAGCCTCCAGACTTCACCTTCTCCTTCTCTTTCTTCTGATTCTTCTGATTCACCCTCCAGACTTCACCTTCGCCTTCTCCTTCTTCTGATTCTTCTGATTCACCCTCCAGACTTCACCTTCTCCTTCTCCTTCTTCTGCTTCTTCTGATTCACCCTCCTGGCTTCACCTTCTCCTTCTCCTTCTTCTACTTCTTCTGATTCACCCTCCTGACTTCACCTTCTCCTTCTCCTTCTTCTCCTTCTTCTGCTTCACCCTCCAGACTTCACCTTCTCCTTCTCCTTCTTCTACCTCTTCTGATTCACCCTCCAGACTTCACCTTCTCCTTCTCCTTCTTCTGCTTCTTCTGATTCACCCTCCAGACTTCACCTTCTCCTTCTCCTTATTCTGCTTCTTCTGATTCACCCGCCAGACTTCACCTTCTCCTTCTCGTTATTCTGCTTCTTCTGATTCAACCTCCAGACTTCACCTTCTCCTTCTCCTTCTTCTGCTTCTTCTGATTCACCCTCCAGACTTCACCTTTTCCTTCTCCTTCTTCTGCTTCTTCTGATTCACCCTCCAGACTTCACCTTCTCCTTCTCCTTATTCTGCTTCTTCTGATTCACCCTCCAGACTTCACCTTCTCCTTCTCCTTCTTCTGCTTCTTCTGATTCACCCTCCAGACTTCACCTTTTCCTTCTCCTTCTTCTGCTTCTTCTGATTCACTCTCCAGACTTCACCTTCTCCTTCTCCTTCTTCTGCTTCTTCTGATTCACCCTCCAGACTTCACCTTCTCCTTCTCCTTCTTCTACTTCTTCTGATTCACCCTCCAGACTTCACCTTCTCCTTCTCTTTCTTCTGCTTCTTCTGATTCACCCTCCAGACTTCACCTTCTCCTTCTCCTTCTTCTGCTTCTTCTGCTTCACCCTCCAGACTTCACCTTCTCCTTCTCCTTCTTCTGCTTCTTCTGCTTCACCCTCCTGACTTCACCTTCTCCTTCTCCTTCTTCTACTTCTTCTGATTCACCCTCCTGACTTCACCTTCTCCTTCTCCTTCTTCTACTTCTTCTGCTTCACCCTCCAGACTTCACCTTCTCCTTCTCCTTCTTCTACTTCTTCTGATTCACCCTCCAGACTTCACCTTCTCCTTCTCCTTCTTCTACTTCTTCTGATTCACCCTCCAGACTTCACCTTCTCCTTCTCCTTCTTCTACTTCTTCTGATTCATCCTCCAGACTTCACCTTCTCCTTCTCCTTCTTCTGCTTCTTCTGATTCACCCTCCAGACTTCACCTTCTCCTTCTCCTTATTCTGCTTCTTCTGATTCACCCTCCAGACTTCACCTTCTCCTTCTCCTTCTTCTGCTTCTTCTGATTCACCCTCCAGACTTCACCTTCTCCTTCTCCTTCTTCTGCTTCTTCTGATTCACCCTCCAGACTTCACCTTCTCCTTCTCCTTCTTCTACTTCTTCTGATTCACCCTCCAGACTTCATCTTCTCCTTCTCCTTCTTCTGCTTCTTCTGCTTCACCCTCCTGACTTCACCTTCTCCTTCTCCTCCTTCTACCTCTTCTGATTCACCCTCCAGACTTCACCTTCTCCTTCTCCTTCTTCTACTTCTTCTGATTCACCCTCCAGACTTCACCTACTCCTTCTCCTTCTTCTGCTTCTTCTGCTTCACCCCCCAGACTTCACCTTCTCCTTCTCCTTCTTCTGCTTCTTCTGCTTCGCCCTCCAGACTTCACCTTCTCCTTCTCCTTCTTCTGCTTCTTCTGCTTCACTCTCCTGACTTCACCTTCTCCTTCTCCTTCTTCTACTTCTTCTGATTCACCCTCCAGACTTCACCCTCTCCTTCCCCTTCTTCTGCTTCTTCTGCTTCACCCTCCAGACTTCACCTTCTCCTTCTCCTTCTTCTGCTTCTTCTGCTTCACCGTCCTGACTTCACCTTCTCCTTCTCCTTCTTCTACTTCTTCTGCTTCACCCCCCTGACTTCACCTGCTCCTTCTCCTTCTTCTGCTTCTTCTGATTCACCCTCCTAACTTCACCTTCTCCTTCTCCTTCTTCTGCTTCTTCTGATTCACCCTCCAGATTTCACCTTCTCCTTCTCCTTCTTCTACTTCGTCTGATTCACCCTCCAGACTTCACCTTCTCCTTCTCCTTCTTCTACTTCTTCTGATTCACCCTCCAGTCTTCACCTACTCCTTCTCCTTCTTCTGTTTCTTCTGCTTCACCCTCCAAACTTCACCTTCTCCTTCTCTTTCTTCTGCATCTTCTGATTCACCCTCCAGACTTCATCTTCTCCTTCTCCTTCTTCTGATTCTTCTGATTCACCCTCCAGACTTCACCTTCTCCTTCTCCTTCTTCTGCTTCTTCTGATTCACCCTCCTGACTTCACCTTCTCCTTCTCCTTCTTCTACTTCTTCTGCTTCACCCTCCAGACTTCACCTTCTCCTTCTCCTTCTTCTACTTCTTCTGATTCACCCTCCTGACTTCACCTTCTCCTTCTCCTTCTTCTACTTCTTCTGCTTCACCCTCCAGACTTCACCTTCTCCTTCTCCTTCTTCTACTTCTTCTGATTCACCCTCCAGACTTCACCTTCTCCTTCTCCTTCTTCTACTTCTTCTGATTCACCCTCCAGACTTCACCTTCTCCTTCTCCTTCTTCTACTTCTTCTGATTCATCCTCCAGACTTCACCTTCTCCTTCTCCTTCTTCTGCTTCTTCTGATTCACCCTCCAGACTTCACCTTCTCCTTCTCCTTATTCTGCTTCTTCTGATTCACCCTCCAGACTTCACCTTCTCCTTCTCCTTCTTCTGCTTCTTCTGATTCACCCTCCAGACTTCACCTTCTCCTTCTGCTTCTTCTACTTCTTCTGATTCACCCTCCAGACTTCACCTTCTCCTTCTCCTTATTCTGCTTCTTCTGATTCACCCTCCAGACTTCACCTTCTCCTTCTCCTTCTTCTGCTTCTTCTGATTCACCCTCCAGACTTCACCTTCTCCTTCTCCTTCTTCTGCTTCTTCTGATTCACCCTCCAGACTTCACCTTCTCCTTCTCCTTCTTCTACTTCTTCTGATTCACCCTCCAGACTTCATCTTCTCCTTCTCCTTCTTCTGCTTCTTCTGCTTCACCCTCCTGACTTCACCTTCTCCTTCTCCTTCTTCTACCTCTTCTGATTCACTCTCCAGACTTCACCTTCTCCTTCTCCTTCTTCTACTTCTTCTGATTCACCCTCCAGACTTCACCTACTCCTTCTCCTTCGTCTGCTTCTTCTGCTTCACCCCCCAGACTTCACCTTCTCCTTCTCCTTCTTCTGCTTCTTCTGCTTCGCCCTCCAGACTTCACCTTCTCCTTCTCCTTCTTCTGCTTCTTCTGCTTCACTCTCCTGACTTCACCTTCTCCTTCTCCTTCTTCTACTTCTTCTGATTCACCCTCCAGACTTCACCCTCTCCTTCTCCTTCTTCTGCTTCTTCTGCTTCACCCTCCAGACTTCACCTTCTCCTTCTCCTTCTTCTGCTTCTTCTGCTTCACCGTCCTGACTTCACCTTCTCCTTCTCCTTCTTCTACTTCTTCTGCTTCACCCCCCTGACTTCACCTGCTCCTTCTCCTTCTTCTGCTTCTTCTGATTCACCCTCCTAACTTCACCTTCTCCTTCTCCTTCTTCTGCTTCTTCTGATTCACCCTCCAGATTTCACCTTCTCCTTCTCCTTCTTCTACTTCGTCTGATTCACCCTCCAGACTTCACCTTCTCCTTCTCCTTCTTCTACTTCTTCTGATTCACACTCCAGTCTTCACCAACTCCTTCTCCTTCTTCTGTTTCTTCTGCTTCACCCTCCAGACTTCACCTTCTCCTTCTCTTTCTTCTGCATCTTCTGATTCACCCTCCAGACTTCATCTTCTCCTTCTCCTTCTTCTGATTCTTCTGATTCACCCTCCAGACTTCACCTTCTCCTTCTCCTTCTTCTGCTTCTTCTGATTCACCCTCCTGACTTCACCTTCTCCTTCTCCTTCTTCTACTTCTTCTGCTTCACCCTCCAGACTTCACCTTCTCCTTCTCCTTCTTCTACTTCTTCTGATTCACCCTCCTGACTTCACCTTCTCCTTCTCCTTCTTCTACTTCTTCTGCTTCACCCTCCAGACTTCACCTTCTCCTTCTCCTTCTTCTACTTCTTCTGATTCACCCTCCAGACTTCACCTTCTCCTTCTCCTTCTTCTACTTCTTCTGATTCACCCTCCAGACTTCACCTTCTCCTTCTCCTTCTTCTACTTCTTCTGATTCATCCTCCAGACTTCACCTTCTCCTTCTCCTTCTTCTGCTTCTTCTGATTCACCCTCCAGACTTCACCTTCTCCTTCTCCTTATTCTGCTTCTTCTGATTCACCCTCCAGACTTCACCTTCTCCTTCTCCTTCTTCTGCTTCTTCTGATTCACCCTCCAGACTTCACCTTCTCCTTCTCCTTCTTCTGCTTCTTCTGATTCACCCTCCAGACTTCACCTTCTCCTTCTCCTTCTTCTACTTCTTCTGATTCACCCTCCAGACTTCATCTTCTCCTTCTCCTTCTTCTGCTTCTTCTGATTCACCCTCCAGACTTCACCTTCTCCTTCTCCTTCGTCTACTTCTTCTGATTCACCCTCCAGACTACACCTTCTCCTTCTCCTTCTTCTACTTCTTCTGATTCACCCTCCAGACTTCACCTTCTCCTTCTCCTTCTTCTACTTCTTCTGATTCACCCTCCAGACTTCATCTTCTCCTTCTCCTTCTTCTGCATCTTCTGATTCACCCTCCAGACTTCACCTTCTCCTTCTCCTTCTTCTGCTTCTTCTGATTCACCCTCCAGACTTCACCTTCTCCTTCTCCTTCTTCTACTTCTTCTGATTCACCCTCCAGACTTCACCTTCTCCTTCTCCTTCTTCTACTTCTTCTGCTTCAGCCTCCAGACTTCACCTTCTCCTTCTCCTTCTTCTACTTCTTCTGCTTCAGCCTCCAGACTTCACCTTCTCCTTCTCTTTCTTCTGATTCTTCTGATTCACCCTCCAGACTTCACCTTCGCCTTCTCCTTCTTCTGATTCTTCTGATTCACCCTCCAGACTTCACCTTCTCCTTCTCCTTCTTCTGCTTCTTCTGATTCACCCTCCTGGCTTCACCTTCTCCTTCTCCTTCTTCTACTTCTTCTGATTCACCCTCCTGACTTCACCTTCTCCTTCTCCTTCTTCTCCTTCTTCTGCTTCACCCTCCAGACTTCACCTTCTCCTTCTCCTTCTTCTACCTCTTCTGATTCACCCTCCAGACTTCACCTTCTCCTTCTCCTTCTTCTGCTTCTTCTGATTCACCCTCCAGACTTCACCTTCTCCTTCTCCTTATTCTGCTTCTTCTGATTCACCCTCCAGACTTCACCTTCTCCTTCTCGTTATTCTGCTTCTTCTGATTCAACCTCCAGACTTCACCTTCTCCTTCTCCTTCTTCTGCTTCTTCTGATTCACCCTCCAGACTTCACCTTTTCCTTCTCCTTCTTCTGCTTCTTCTGATTCACCCTCCAGACTTCACCTTCTCCTTCTCCTTATTCTGCTTCTTCTGATTCACCCTCCAGACTTCACCTTCTCCTTCTCCTTCTTCTGCTTCTTCTGATTCACCCTCCAGACTTCACCTTTTCCTTCTCCTTCTTCTGCTTCTTCTGATTCACTCTCCAGACTTCACCTTCTCCTTCTCCTTTTCTGCTTCTTCTGATTCACCTTCCAGACTTCACCTTCTCCTTCTCCTTCTTCTACTTCTTCTGATTCACCCTCCAGACTTCACCTTCTCCTTCTCTTTCTTCTGCTTCTTCTGATTCACCCTCCAGACTTCACCTTCTCCTTCTCCTTCTTCTGCTTCTTCTGCTTCACCCTCCAGACTTCACCTTCTCCTTCTCCTTCTTCTGCTTCTTCTGCTTCACCCTCCTGACTTCACCTTCTCCTTCTCCTTCTTCTACTTCTTCTGATTCACCCTCCTGACTTCACCTTCTCCTTCTCCTTCTTCTACTTCTTCTGCTTCACCCTCCAGACTTCACCTTCTCCTTCTCCTTCTTCTACTTCTTCTGATTCACCCTCCAGACTTCACCTTCTCCTTCTCCTTCTTCTACTTCTTCTGATTCACCCTCCAGACTTCACCTTCTCCTTCTCCTTCTTCTACTTCTTCTGATTCATCCTCCAGACTTCACCTTCTCCTTCTCCTTCTTCTGCTTCTTCTGATTCACCCTCCAGACTTCACCTTCTCCTTCTCCTTATTCTGCTTCTTCTGATTCACCCTCCAGACTTTACCTTCTCCTTCTCCTTCTTCTGCTTCTTCTGATTCACCCTCCAGACTTCACCTTCTCCTTCTCCTTCTTCTGCTTCTTCTGATTCACCCTCCACACTTCACCTTCTCCTTCTCCTTCTTCTACTTCTTCTGATTCACCCTCCAGACTTCATCTTCTCCTTCTCCTTCTTCTGCTTCTTCTGCTTCACCCTCCTGACTTCACCTTCTCCTTCTCCTTCTTCTACCTCTTCTGATTCACCCTCCAGACTTCACCTTCTCCTTCTCCTTCTTCTACTTCTTCTGATTCACCCTCCAGACTTCACCTACTCCTTCTCCTTCTTCTGCTTCTTCTGCTTCACCCCCCAGACTTCACCTTCTCCTTCTCCTTCTTCTGCTTCTTCTGCTTCGCCCTCCAGACTTCACCTTCTCCTTCTCCTTCTTCTGCTTCTTCTGCTTCACTCTCCTGACTTCACCTTCTCCTTCTCCTTCTTCTACTTCTTCTGATTCACCCTCCAGACTTCACCCTCTCCTTCTCCTTCTTCTGCTTCTTCTGCTTCACCCTCCAGACTTCACCTTCTCCTTCTCCTTCTTCTGCTTCTTCTGCTTCACCGTCCTGACTTCACCTTCTCCTTCTCCTTCTTCTACTTCTTCTGCTTCACCCCCTGACTTCACCTGCTCCTTCTCCTTCTTCTGCTTCTTCTGATTCACCCTCCTAACTTCACCTTCTCCTTCTCCTTCTTCTGCTTCTTCTGATTCACCCTCCAGATTTCACCTTCTCCTTCTCCTTCTTCTACTTCGTCTGATTCACCCTCCAGACTTCACCTTCTCCTTCTCCTTCTTCTACTTCTTCTGATTCACCCTCCAGTCTTCACCTACTCCTTCTCCTTCTTCTGTTTCTTCTGCTTCACCCTCCAGACTTCACCTTCTCCTTCTCTTTCTTCTGCATCTTCTGATTCACCCTCCAGAGTTCATCTTCTCCTTCTCCTTCTTCTGATTCTTCTGATTCACCCTAAGACTTCACCTTCTCCTTCTCCTTCTTCTGCTTCTTCTGATTCACCCTCCTGACTTCACCCTCTCCTTCTCCTTCTTCTACTTCTTCTGCTTCACCCTCCAGACTTCACCTTCTCCTTCTCCTTCTTCTACTTCTTCTGATTCACCCTCCAGACTTCACCTTCTCCTTCTCCTTCTTCTGCTTCTTCTGATTCACCCTCCAGACTTCACCTTCTCCTTCTCCTTATTCTGCTTCTTCTGATTCACCCTCCAGACTTCACCTTCTCCTTCTCCTTCTTCTGCTTCTTCTGATTCACCCTCCAGACTTCACCTTTTCCTTCTCCTTCTTCTGCTTCTTCTGATTCACCCTCCAGACTTCACCTTCTCCTTCTCCTTCTTCTGCTTCTTCTGATTCACCCTCCAGACTTCGCCTTCCCCTTCTCCTTCTTCTACTTCTTCTGATTCACCCTCCAGACTTCACCTTCTCCTTCTCTTTCTTCTGCTTCTTCTGATTCACCCTCCAGACTTCACCTTCTCCTTCTCCTTCTTCTGCTTCTTCTGCTTCACCCTCCAGACTTCACCTTCTCCTTCTCCTTCTTCTGCTTCTTCTGATTCACCCTCCAGACTTCACCTTCTCCTTCTCTTTCTTCTGCTTCTTCTGATTCACCCTCCAGACTTCACCTTCTCCTTCTCCTTCTTCTGCTTCTTCTGCTTCACCCTCCAGACTTCACCTTCTCCTTCTCCTTCTTCTGCTTCTTCTGCTTCACCCTCCAGACTTCACCTTCTCCTTCTCCTTCTTCTACTTCTTCTGATTCACCCTCCAGACTTCACCTTCTCCTTCTCCTTCTTCTACTTCTTCTGATTCACCCTCCAGACTTCACCTTCTCCTTCTCCTTCTTCTACTTCTTCTGATTCATCCTCCAGACTTCACCTTCTCCTTCTCCTTCTTCTGCTTCTTCTGATTCACCCTCCAGACTTCACCTTCTCCTTCTCCTTATTCTGCTTCTTCTGATTCACCCTCCAGACTTCACCTTCTCCTTCTCCTTCTTCTGCTTCTTCTGATTCACCCTCCAGACTTCACCTTCTCCTTCTCCTTCTTCTGCTTCTTCTGATTCACCCTCCAGACTTCACCTTCTCCTTCTCCTTCTTCTACTTCTTCTGATTCACCCTCCAGACTTCATCTTCTCCTTCTCCTTCTTCTGCTTCTTCTGATTCACCCTCCAGACTTCACCTTCTCCTTCTCCTTCGTCTACTTCTTCTGATTCATCCTGCAGACTACACCTTCTCCTTCTCCTTCTTCTACTTCTTCTGATTCACCCTCCAGACTTCACCTTCTCCTTCTCCTTCTTCTGTTTCTTCTGATTCACCCTCCAGACTTCACCTTCTCCTTCTCCTTCTTCTAATTCTTCTGATTCACCCTCCAGACTTCACCTTCTCCTTCTCCTTCTTCTGTTTCTTCTGATTCACCCTCCAGACTTCACCTTCTCCTTCTCCTTCTTCTACTTCTTCTGATTCACCCTCCAGACTTCACCTTCTCCTTCTCCTTCTTCTACTTCTTCTGATTCACCCTCCAGACTTCATCTTCTCCTTCTCCTTCTTCTGCATCTTCTGATTCACCCTCCAGACTTCACCTTCTCCTTCTCCTTCTTCTGCTTCTTCTGATTCACCCTCCAGACTTCACCTTCTCCTTCTCCTTCTTCTACTTCTTCTGATTCACCCTCCAGACTTCACCTTCTCCTTCTCCTTCTTCTACTTCTTCTGATTCACCCTCCAGTCTTCACATTCTACTTCTCCTTCTTCTGTTTCTTCTGCTTCAGCCTCCAGACTTCACCTTCTCCTTCTCTTTCTTCTGATTCTTCTGATTCACCCTCCAGACTTCACCTTCGCCTTCTCCTTCTTCTGAATCTTCTGATTCACCCTCCAGACTTCACCTTCTCCTTCTCCTTCTTCTGCTTCTTCTGATTCACCCTCCTGGCTTCACCTTCTCCTTCTCCTTCTTCTACTTCTTCTGATTCACCCTCCTGACTTCACCTTCTCCTTCTCCTTCTTCTCCTTCTTCTGCTTCACCCTCCAGACTTCACCTTCTCCTTCTCCTTCTTCTACCTCTTCTGATTCACCCTCCAGACTTCACCTTCTCCTTCTCCTTCTTCTGCTTCTTCTGATTCACCCTCCAGACTTCACCTTCTCCTTCTCCTTATTCTGCTTCTTCTGATTCACCCTCCAGACTTCACCTTCTCCTTCTCGTTATTCTGCTTCTTCTGATTCAACCTCCAGACTTCACCTTCTCCTTCTCCTTCTTCTGCTTCTTCTGATTCACCCTCCAGACATCACCTTTTCCTTCTCCTTCTTCTGCTTCTTCTGATTCACCCTCCAGACTTCACCTTCTCCTTCTCCTTATTCTGCTTCTTCTGATTCACCCTCCAGACTTCACCTTCTCCTTCTCCTTCTTCTGCTTCTTCTGATTCACCCTCCAGACTTCACCTTTTCCTTCTCCTTCTTCTGCTTCTTCTGATTCACTCTCCAGACTTCACCTTCTCCTTCTCCTTCTTCTGCTTCTTCTGATTCACCCTCCAGACTTCACCTTCTCCTTCTCCTTCTTCTACTTCTTCTGATTCACCCTCCAGACTTCACCTTCTCCTTCTCTTTCTTCTGCTTCTTCTGATTCACCCTCCAGACTTCACCTTCTCCTTCTCCTTCTTCTGCTTCTTCTGCTTCACCCTCCAGACTTCACCTTCTCCTTCTCCTTCTTCTGCTTCTTCTGCTTCACCCTCCTGACTTCACCTTCTCCTTCTCCTTCTTCTACTTCTTCTGATTCACCCTCCTGACTTCACCTTCTCCTTCTCCTTCTTCTACTTCTTCTGCTTCACCCTCCAGACTTCACCTTCTCCTTCTCCTTCTTCTACTTCTTCTGATTCACCCTCCAGACTTCACCTTCTCCTTCTCCTTCTTCTACTTCTTCTGATTCACCCTCCAGACTTCACCTTCTCCTTCTCCTTCTTCTACTTCTTCTGATTCATCCTCCAGACTTCACCTTCTCCTTCTCCTTCTTCTGCTTCTTCTGATTCACCCTCCAGACTTCACCTTCTCCTTCTCCTTATTCTGCTTCTTCTGATTCACCCTCCAGACTTTACCTTCTCCTTCTCCTTCTTCTGCTTCTTCTGATTCACCCTCCAGACTTCACCTTCTCCTTCTCCTTCTTCTGCTTCTTCTGATTCACCCTCCACACTTCACCTTCTCCTTCTCCTTCTTCTACTTCTTCTGATTCACCCTCCAGACTTCATCTTCTCCTTCTCCTTCTTCTGCTTCTTCTGCTTCACCCTCCTGACTTCACCTTCTCCTTCTCCTTCTTCTACCTCTTCTGATTCACCCTCCAGACTTCACCTTCTCCTTCTCCTTCTTCTACTTCTTCTGATTCACCCTCCAGACTTCACCTACTCCTTCTCCTTCTTCTGCTTCTTCTGCTTCACCCCCCAGACTTCACCTTCTCCTTCTCCTTCTTCTGCTTCTTCTGCTTCGCCCTCCAGACTTCACCTTCTCCTTCTCCTTCTTCTGCTTCTTCTGCTTCACTCTCCTGACTTCACCTTCTCCTTCTCCTTCTTCTACTTCTTCTGATTCACCCTCCAGACTTCACCCTCTCCTTCTCCTTCTTCTGCTTCTTCTGCTTCACCCTCCAGACTTCACCTTCTCCTTCTCCTTCTTCTGCTTCTTCTGCTTCACCGTCCTGACTTCACCTTCTCCTTCTCCTTCTTCTACTTCTTCTGCTTCACCCCCCTGACTTCACCTGCTCCTTCTCCTTCTTCTGCTTCTTCTGATTCACCCTCCTAACTTCACCTTCTCCTTCTCCTTCTTCTGCTTCTTCTGATTCACCCTCCAGATTTCACCTTCTCCTTCTCCTTCTTCTACTTCGTCTGATTCACCCTCCAGACTTCACCTTCTCCTTCTCCTTCTTCTACTTCTTCTGATTCACCCTCCAGTCTTCACCTACTCCTTCTCCTTCTTCTGTTTCTTCTGCTTCACCCTCCAGACTTCACCTTCTCCTTCTCTTTCTTCTGCATCTTCTGATTCACCCTCCAGAGTTCATCTTCTCCTTCTCCTTCTTCTGATTCTTCTGATTCACCCTAAGACTTCACCTTCTCCTTCTCCTTCTTCTGCTTCTTCTGATTCACCCTCCTGACTTCACCCTCTCCTTCTCCTTCTTCTACTTCTTCTGCTTCACCCTCCAGACTTCACCTTCTCCTTCTCCTTCTTCTACTTCTTCTGATTCACCCTCCAGACTTCACCTTCTCCTTCTCCTTCTTCTGCTTCTTCTGATTCACCCTCCAGACTTCACCTTCTCCTTCTCCTTATTCTGCTTCTTCTGATTCACCCTCCAGACTTCACCTTCTCCTTCTCCTTCTTCTGCTTCTTCTGATTCACCCTCCAGACTTCACCTTTTCCTTCTCCTTCTTCTGCTTCTTCTGATTCACCCTCCAGACTTCACCTTCTCCTTCTCCTTCTTCTGCTTCTTCTGATTCACCCTCCAGACTTCGCCTTCCCCTTCTCCTTCTTCTACTTCTTCTGATTCACCCTCCAGACTTCACCTTCTCCTTCTCTTTCTTCTGCTTCTTCTGATTCACCCTCCAGACTTCACCTTCTCCTTCTCCTTCTTCTGCTTCTTCTGCTTCACCCTCCAGACTTCACCTTCTCCTTCTCCTTCTTCTGCTTCTTCTGATTCACCCTCCAGACTTCACCTTCTCCTTCTCTTTCTTCTGCTTCTTCTGATTCACCCTCCAGACTTCACCTTCTCCTTCTCCTTCTTCTGCTTCTTCTGCTTCACCCTCCAGACTTCACCTTCTCCTTCTCCTTCTTCTGCTTCTTCTGCTTCACCCTCCAGACTTCACCTTCTCCTTCTCCTTCTTCTACTTCTTCTGATTCACCCTCCAGACTTCACCTTCTCCTTCTCCTTCTTCTACTTCTTCTGATTCACCCTCCAGACTTCACCTTCTCCTTCTCCTTCTTCTACTTCTTCTGATTCATCCTCCAGACTTCACCTTCTCCTTCTCCTTCTTCTGCTTCTTCTGATTCACCCTCCAGACTTCACCTTCTCCTTCTCCTTATTCTGCTTCTTCTGATTCACCCTCCAGACTTCACCTTCTCCTTCTCCTTCTTCTGCTTCTTCTGATTCACCCTCCAGACTTCACCTTCTCCTTCTCCTTCTTCTGCTTCTTCTGATTCACCCTCCAGACTTCACCTTCTCCTTCTCCTTCTTCTACTTCTTCTGATTCACCCTCCAGACTTCATCTTCTCCTTCTCCTTCTTCTGCTTCTTCTGATTCACCCTCCAGACTTCACCTTCTCCTTCTCCTTCGTCTACTTCTTCTGATTCATCCTGCAGACTACACCTTCTCCTTCTCCTTCTTCTACTTCTTCTGATTCACCCTCCAGACTTCACCTTCTCCTTCTCCTTCTTCTGTTTCTTCTGATTCACCCTCCAGACTTCACCTTCTCCTTCTCCTTCTTCTAATTCTTCTGATTCACCCTCCAGACTTCACCTTCTCCTTCTCCTTCTTCTGTTTCTTCTGATTCACCCTCCAGACTTCACCTTCTCCTTCTCCTTCTTCTACTTCTTCTGATTCACCCTCCAGACTTCACCTTCTCCTTCTCCTTCTTCTACTTCTTCTGATTCACCCTCCAGACTTCATCTTCTCCTTCTCCTTCTTCTGCATCTTCTGATTCACCCTCCAGACTTCACCTTCTCCTTCTCCTTCTTCTGCTTCTTCTGATTCACCCTCCAGACTTCACCTTCTCCTTCTCCTTCTTCTACTTCTTCTGATTCACCCTCCAGACTTCACCTTCTCCTTCTCCTTCTTCTACTTCTTCTGATTCACCCTCCAGTCTTCACATTCTACTTCTCCTTCTTCTGTTTCTTCTGCTTCAGCCTCCAGACTTCACCTTCTCCTTCTCTTTCTTCTGATTCTTCTGATTCACCCTCCAGACTTCACCTTCGCCTTCTCCTTCTTCTGAATCTTCTGATTCACCCTCCAGACTTCACCTTCTCCTTCTCCTTCTTCTGCTTCTTCTGATTCACCCTCCTGGCTTCACCTTCTCCTTCTCCTTCTTCTACTTCTTCTGATTCACCCTCCTGACTTCACCTTCTCCTTCTCCTTCTTCTCCTTCTTCTGCTTCACCCTCCAGACTTCACCTTCTCCTTCTCCTTCTTCTACCTCTTCTGATTCACCCTCCAGACTTCACCTTCTCCTTCTCCTTCTTCTGCTTCTTCTGATTCACCCTCCAGACTTCACCTTCTCCTTCTCCTTATTCTGCTTCTTCTGATTCACCCTCCAGACTTCACCTTCTCCTTCTCGTTATTCTGCTTCTTCTGATTCAACCTCCAGACTTCACCTTCTCCTTCTCCTTCTTCTGCTTCTTCTGATTCACCCTCCAGACATCACCTTTTCCTTCTCCTTCTTCTGCTTCTTCTGATTCACCCTCCAGACTTCACCTTCTCCTTCTCCTTATTCTGCTTCTTCTGATTCACCCTCCAGACTTCACCTTCTCCTTCTCCTTCTTCTGCTTCTTCTGATTCACCCTCCAGACTTCACCTTTTCCTTCTCCTTCTTCTGCTTCTTCTGATTCACTCTCCAGACTTCACCTTCTCCTTCTCCTTCTTCTGCTTCTTCTGATTCACCCTCCAGACTTCACCTTCTCCTTCTCCTTCTTCTACTTCTTCTGATTCACCCTCCAGACTTCACCTTCTCCTTCTCTTTCTTCTGCTTCTTCTGATTCACCCTCCAGACTTCACCTTCTCCTTCTCCTTCTTCTGCTTCTTCTGCTTCACCCTCCAGACTTCACCTTCTCCTTCTCCTTCTTCTGCTTCTTCTGCTTCACCCTCCTGACTTCACCTTCTCCTTCTCCTTCTTCTACTTCTTCTGATTCACCCTCCTGACTTCACCTTCTCCTTCTCCTTCTTCTACTTCTTCTGCTTCACCCTCCAGACTTCACCTTCTCCTTCTCCTTCTTCTACTTCTTCTGATTCACCCTCCAGACTTCACCTTCTCCTTCTCCTTCTTCTACTTCTTCTGATTCACCCTCCAGACTTCACCTTCTCCTTCTCCTTCTTCTACTTCTTCTGATTCATCCTCCAGACTTCACCTTCTCCTTCTCCTTCTTCTGCTTCTTCTGATTCACCCTCCAGACTTCACCTTCTCCTTCTCCTTATTCTGCTTCTTCTGATTCACCCTCCAGACTTCACCTTCTCCTTCTCCTTCTTCTGCTTCTTCTGATTCACCCTCCAGACTTCACCTTCTCCTTCTCCTTCTTCTGCTTCTTCTGATTCACCCTCCAGACTTCACCTTCTCCTTCTCCTTCTTCTACTTCTTCTGATTCACCCTCCAGACTTCATCTTCTCCTTCTCCTTCTTCTGCTTCTTCTGCTTCACCCTCCAGACTTCACCTTTTCCTTCTCCTTCTTCTGCTTCTTCTGATTCACTCTCCAGACTTCACCTTCTCCTTCTCCTTCTTCTGCTTCTTCTGATTCACCCTCCAGACTTCACCTTCTCCTTCTCCTTCTTCTACTTCTTCTGATTCACCCTCCAGTCTTCACCTTCTCCTTCTCTTTCTTCTGCTTCTTCTGATTCACCCTCCAGACTTCACCTTCTCCTTCTCCTTCTTCTGCTTCTTCTGCTTCACCCTCCAGACTTCACCTTCTTCTTCTCCTTCTTCTGCTTCTTCTGCTTCACCCTCCTGACTTCACCTTCTCCTTCTCCTTCTTCTACTTCTTCTGATTCACCCTCCTGACTTCACCTTCTCCTTCTCCTTCTTCTACTTCTTCTGCTTCACCCTCCAGACTTCACCTTCTCCTTCTCCTTCTTCTACTTCTTCTGATTCACCCTCCAGACTTCACCTTCTCCTTCTCCTTCTTCTACTTCTTCTGATTCACCCTCCAGACTTCACCTTCTCCTTCTCCTTCTTCTACTTCTTCTGATTCATCCTCCAGACTTCACCTTCTCCTTCTTCTGCTTCTTCTGATTCACCCTCCAGACTTCACCTTCTCCTTCTCCTTATTCTGCTTCTTCTGATTCACCCTCCAGACTTCACCTTCTCCTTCTCCTTCTTCTGCTTCTTCTGATTCACCCTCCAGACTTCACCTTCTCCTTCTCCTTCTTCTGCTTCTTCTGATTCACCCTCCAGACTTCACCTTCTCCTTCTCCTTCTTCTACTTCTTCTGATTCACCCTCCAGACTTCATCTTCTCCTTCTCCTTCTTCTGCTTCTTCTGCTTCACCCTCCTGACTTCACCTTCTCCTTCTCCTTCTTCTACCTCTTCTGATTCACCCTCCAGACTTCACCTTCTCCTTCTCCTTCTTCTACTTCTTCTGATTCACCCTCCAGACTTCAACTACTCCTTCTCCTTCTTCTGCTTCTTCTGCTTCACCCCCCAGACTTCACCTTCTCCTTCTCCTTCTTCTGCTTCTTCTGCTTCGCCCTCCAGACTTCACCTTCTCCTTCTCCTTCTTCTGCTTCTTCTGCTTCACTCTCCTGACTTCACCTTCTCCTTCTCCTTCTTCTACTTCTTCTGATTCACCCTCCAGACTTCACCCTCTCCTTCTCCTTCTTCTGCTTCTTCTGCTTCACCCTCCAGACTTCACCTTCTCCTTCTCCTTCTTCTGCTTCTTCTGCTTCACCGTCCTGACTTCACCTTCTCCTTCTCCTTCTTCTACTTCTTCTGCTTCACCCCCCTGACTTCACCTGCTCCTTCTCCTTCTTCTGCTTCTTCTGATTCACCCTCCTAACTTCACCTTCTCCTTCTCCTTCTTCTGCTTCTTCTGATTCACCCTCCAGATTTCACCTTCTTCTTCTCCTTCTTCTACTTCGTCTGATTCACCCTCCAGACTTCACCTTCTCCTTCTCTTCTTCTACTTCTTCTGATTCACCCTCCAGTCTTCACCTACTCCTTCTCCTTCTTCTGTTTCTTCTGCTTCACCCTCCAGACTTCACCTTCTCCTTCTCTTTCTTCTGCATCTTCTGATTCACCCTCCAGACTTCATCTTCTCCTTCTCCTTCTTCTGATTCTTCTGATTCACCCTCCAGACTTCACCTTCTCCTTCTCCTTCTTCTGCTTCTTCTGATTCACCCTCCTGACTTCACCTTCTCCTTCTCCTTCTTCTACTTCTTCTGCTTCACCCTCCAGACTTCACCTTCTCCTTCTCCTTCTTCTACTTCTTCTGATTCACCCTCCAGACTTCACCTTCTCCTTCTCCTTCTTCTGCTTCTTCTGATTCACCCTCCAGACTTCATCTTCTCCTTCTCCTTCTTCTGCTTCTTCTGCTTCACTCTCCTGACTTCACCTTCTCCTTCTCCTTCTTCTACCTCTTCTGATTCACCCTCCAGACTTCACCTTCTGCTTCTCCTTCTTCTACTTCTTCTGATTCACCCTCCAGACTTCACCTACTCCTTCTCCTTCTTCTGCTTCTTCTGCTTCACCCCCCAGACTTCACCTTCTCCTTCTCCTTCTTCTGCTTCTTCTGCTTCGCCCTCCAGACTTCACCTTCTCCTTCTCCTTCTTCTGCTTCTTCTGCTTCACTCTCCTGACTTCACCTTCTCCTTCTCCTTCTTCTACTTCTTCTGATTCACCCTCCAGACTTCACCCTCTCCTTCTCCTTCTTCTGCTTCTTCTGCTTCACCCTCCAGACTTCACCTTCTCCTTCTCCTTCTTCTGCTTCTTCTGCTTCACCGTCCTGACTTCACCTTCTCCTTCTCCTTCTTCTACTTCTTCTGCTTCACCCCCCTGACTTCACCTGCTCCTTCTCCTTCTTCTGCTTCTTCTGATTCACCCTCCTAACTTCACCTTCTCCTTCTCCTTCTTCTGCTTCTTCTGATTCACCCTCCAGATTTCACCTTCTCCTTCTCCTTCTTCTACTTCGTCTGATTCACCCTCCAGACTTCACCTTCTCCTTCTCCTTCTTCTACTTCTTCTGATTCACCCTCCAGTCTTCACCTACTCCTTCTCCTTCTTCTGTTTCTTCTGCTTCACCCTCCAGACTTCACCTTCTCCTTCTCTTTCTTCTGCATCTTCTGATTCACCATCCAGACTTCATCTTCTCCTTCTCCTTCTTCTGATTCTTCTGATTCACCCTCCAGACTTCACCTTCTCCTTCTCCTTCTTCTGCTTCTTCTGATTCACCCTCCTGACTTCACCTTCTCCTTCTCCTTCTTCTACTTCTTCTGCTTCACCCTCCAGACTTCACCTTCTCCTTCTCCTTCTTCTACTTCTTCTGATTCACCCTCCAGACTTCACCTTCTCCTTCTCCTTCTTCTGCTTCTTCTGATTCACCCTCCAGACTTCACCTTCTCCTTCTCCTTATTCTGCTTCTTCTGATTCACCCTCCAGACTTCACCTTTTCCTTCTCCTTCTTCTGCTTCTTCTGATTCACCCACCAGACTTCACCTTCTCCTTCTCCTTCTTCTGCTTCTTCTGATTCACCCTCCAGACTTCGCCTTCTCCTTCTCCTTCTTCTACTTCTTCTGATTCACCCTCCAGACTTCACCTTCTCCTTCTCTTTCTTCTGCTTCTTCTGATTCACCCTCCAGACTTCACCTTCTCCTTCTCCTTCTTCTGCTTCTTCTGCTTCACCCTCCAGACTTCACCTTCTCCTTCTCCTTCTTCTGCTTCTTCTGATTCACCCTCCAGACTTCACCTTCTCCTTCTCTTTCTTCTGCTTCTTCTGATTCACCCTCCAGACTTCACCTTCTCCTTCTCCTTCTTCTGCTTCTTCTGCTTCACCCTCCAGACTTCACCTTCTCCTTCTCCTTCTTCTGCTTCTTCTGCTTCACCCTCCAGACTTCACCTTCTCCTTCTCCTTCTTCTACTTCTTCTGATTCACCCTCCAGACTTCACCTTCTCCTTCTCCTTCTTCTACTTCTTCTGATTCACCCTCCAGACTTCACCTTCTCCTTCTCCTTCTTCTACTTCTTCTGATTCATCCTCCAGACTTCACCTTCTCCTTCTCCTTCTTCTGCTTCTTCTGATTCACCCTCCAGACTTCACCTTCTCCTTCTCCTTATTCTGCTTCTTCTGATTCACCCTCCAGACTTCACCTTCTCCTTCTCCTTCTTCTGCTTCTTCTGATTCACCCTCCAGACTTCACCTTCTCCTTCTCCTTCTTCTGCTTCTTCTGATTCACCCTCCAGACTTCACCTTCTCCTTCTCCTTCTTCTACTTCTTCTGATTCACCCTCCAGACTTCATCTTCTCCTTCTCCTTCTTCTGCTTCTTCTGATTCACCCTCCAGACTTCACCTTCTCCTTCTCCTTCGTCTACTTCTTCTGATTCATCCTGCAGACTACACCTTCTCCTTCTCCTTCTTCTACTTCTTCTGATTCACCCTCCAGACTTCACCTTCTCCTTCTCCTTCTTCTGTTTCTTCTGATTCACCCTCCAGACTTCACCTTCTCCTTCTCCTTCTTCTACTTCTTCTGATTCACCCTCCAGACTTCACCTTCTCCTTCTCCTTCTTCTGTTTCTTCTGATTCACCCTCCAGACTTCACCTTCTCCTTCTCCTTCTTCTACTTCTTCTGATTCACCCTCCAGACTTCACCTTCTCCTTCTCCTTCTTCTACTTCTTCTGATTCACCCTCCAGACTTCATCTTCTCCTTCTCCTTCTTCTGCATCTTCTGATTCACCCTCCAGACTTCACCTTCTCCTTCTCCTTCTTCTAATTCTTCTGATTCACCCTCCAGACTTCACCTTCTCCTTCTCCTTCTTCTACTTCTTCTGATTCACCCTCCAGACTTCACCTTCTCCTTCTCCTTCTTCTACTTCTTCTGATTCACCCTCCAGTCTTCACATTCTCCTTCTCCTTCTTCTGTTTCTTCTGCTTCAGCCTCCAGACTTCACCTTCTCCTTCTCTTTCTTCTGATTCTTCTGATTCACCCTCCAGACTTCACCTTCGCCTTCTCCTTCTTCTGAATCTTCTGATTCACCCTCCAGACTTCACCTTCTCCTTCTCCTTCTTCTGCTTCTTCTGATTCACCCTCCTGGCTTCACCTTCTCCTTCTCCTTCTTCTACTTCTTCTGATTCACCCTCCTGACTTCACCTTCTCCTTCTCCTTCTTCTCCTTCTTCTGCTTCACCCTCCAGACTTCACCTTCTCCTTCTCCTTCTTCTACCTCTTCTGATTCACCCTCCAGACTTCACCTTCTCCTTCTCCTTCTTCTGCTTCTTCTGATTCACCCTCCAGACTTCACCTTCTCCTTCTCCTTATTCTGCTTCTTCTGATTCACCCTCCAGACTTCACCTTCTCCTTCTCGTTATTCTGCTTCTTCTGATTCAACCTCCAGACTTCACCTTCTCCTTCTCCTTCTTCTGCTTCTTCTGATTCACCCTCCAGACTTCACCTTTTCCTTCTCCTTCTTCTGCTTCTTCTGATTCACCCTCCAGACTTCACCTTCTCCTTCTCCTTATTCTGCTTCTTCTGATTCACCCTCCAGACTTCACCTTCTCCTTCTCCTTCTTCTGCTTCTTCTGATTCACCCTCCAGACTTCACCTTTTCCTTCTCCTTCTTCTGCTTCTTCTGATTCACTCTCCAGACTTCACCTTCTCCTTCTCCTTCTTCTGCTTCTTCTGATTCACCCTCCAGACTTCACCTTCTCCTTCTCCTTCTTCTACTTCTTCTGATTCACCCTCCAGACTTCACCTTCTCCTTCTCTTTCTTCTGCTTCTTCTGATTCACCCTCCAGACTTCACCTTCTCCTTCTCCTTCTTCTGCTTCTTCTGCTTCACCCTCCAGACTTCACCTTCTCCTTCTCCTTCTTCTGCTTCTTCTGCTTCACCCTCCTGACTTCACCTTCTCCTTCTCCTTCTTCTACTTCTTCTGATTCACCCTCCTGACTTCACCTTCTCCTTCTCCTTCTTCTACTTCTTCTGCTTCACCCTCCAGACTTCACCTTCTCCTTCTCCTTCTTCTACTTCTTCTGATTCACCCTCCAGACTTCACCTTCTCCTTCTCCTTCTTCTACTTCTTCTGATTCACCCTCCAGACTTCACCTTCTCCTTCTCCTTCTTCTACTTCTTCTGATTCATCCTCCAGACTTCACCTTCTCCTTCTCCTTCTTCTGCTTCTTCTGATTCACCCTCCAGACTTCACCTTCTCCTTCTCCTTATTCTGCTTCTTCTGATTCACCCTCCAGACTTCACCTTCTCCTTCTCCTTCTTCTGCTTCTTCTGATTCACCCTCCAGACTTCACCTTCTCCTTCTCCTTCTTCTGCTTCTTCTGATTCACCCTCCAGACTTCACCTTCTCCTTCTCCTTCTTCTACTTCTTCTGATTCACCCTCCAGACTTCATCTTCTCCTTCTCCTTCTTCTGCTTCTTCTGCTTCACCCTCCAGACTTCACCTTTTCCTTCTCCTTCTTCTGCTTCTTCTGATTCACTCTCCAGACTTCACCTTCTCCTTCTCCTTCTTCTGCTTCTTCTGATTCACCCTCCAGACTTCACCTTCTCCTTCTCCTTCTTCTACTTCTTCTGATTCACCCTCCAGACTTCACCTTCTCCTTCTCTTTCTTCTGCTTCTTCTGATTCACCCTCCAGACTTCACCTTCTCCTTCTCCTTCTTCTGCTTCTTCTGCTTCACCCTCCAGACTTCACCTTCTCCTTCTCCTTCTTCTGCTTCTTCTGCTTCACCCTCCTGACTTCACCTTCTCCTTCTCCTTCTTCTACTTCTTCTGATTCAACCTCCTGACTTCACCTTCTCCTTCTCCTTCTTCTACTTCTTCTGATTCACCCTCCAGACTTCACCTTCTCCTTCTCCTTCTTCTACTTCTTCTGATTCACCCTCCAGACTTCACCTTCTCCTTCTCCTTCTTCTACTTCTTCTGATTCATCCTCCAGACTTCACCTTCTCCTTCTTCTGCTTCTTCTGATTCACCCTCCAGACTTCACCTTCTCCTTCTCCTTATTCTGCTTCTTCTGATTCACCCTCCAGACTTCACCTTCTCCTTCTCCTTCTTCTGCTTCTTCTGATTCACCCTCCAGACTTCACCTTCTCCTTCTCCTTCTTCTGCTTCTTCTGATTCACCCTCCAGACTTCACCTTCTCCTTCTCCTTCTTCTACTTCTTCTGATTCACCCTCCAGACTTCATCTTCTCCTTCTCCTTCTTCTGCTTCTTCTGCTTCACCCTCCTGGCTTCACCTTCTCCTTCTCCTTCTTCTACTTCTTCTGATTCACCCTCCTGACTTCACCTTCTCCTTCTCCTTCTTCTCCTTCTTCTGCTTCACCCTCCAGACTTCACCTTCTCCTTCTCCTTCTTCTACCTCTTCTGATTCACCCTCCAGACTTCACCTTCTCCTTCTCCTTCTTCTGCTTCTTCTGATTCACCCTCCAGACTTCACCTTCTCCTTCTCCTTATTCTGCTTCTTCTGATTCACCCTCCAGACTTCACCTTCTCCTTCTCGTTATTCTGCTTCTTCTGATTCAACCTCCAGACTTCACCTTCTCCTTCTCCTTCTTCTGCTTCTTCTGATTCACCCTCCAGACTTCACCTTTTCCTTCTCCTTCTTCTGCTTCTTCTGATTCACCCTCCAGACTTCACCTTCTCCTTCTCCTTATTCTGCTTCTTCTGATTCACCCTCCAGACTTCACCTTCTCCTTCTCCTTCTTCTGCTTCTTCTGATTCACCCTCCAGACTTCACCTTTTCCTTCTCCTTCTTCTGCTTCTTCTGATTCACTCTCCAGACTTCACCTTCTCCTTCTCCTTCTTCTGCTTCTTCTGATTCACCCTCCAGACTTCACCTTCTCCTTCTCCTTCTTCTACTTCTTCTGATTCACCCTCCAGACTTCACCTTCTCCTTCTCTTTCTTCTGCTTCTTCTGATTCACCCTCCAGACTTCACCTTCTCCTTCTCCTTCTTCTGCTTCTTCTGCTTCACCCTCCAGACTTCACCTTCTCCTTCTCCTTCTTCTGCTTCTTCTGCTTCACCCTCCTGACTTCACCTTCTCCTTCTCCTTCTTCTACTTCTTCTGATTCACCCTCCTGACTTCACCTTCTCCTTCTCCTTCTTCTACTTCTTCTGCTTCACCCTCCAGACTTCACCTTCTCCTTCTCCTTCTTCTACTTCTTCTGATTCACCCTCCAGACTTCACCTTCTCCTTCTCCTTCTTCTACTTCTTCTGATTCACCCTCCAGACTTCACCTTCTCCTTCTCCTTCTTCTACTTCTTCTGATTCATCCTCCAGACTTCACCTTCTCCTTCTCCTTCTTCTGCTTCTTCTGATTCACCCTCCAGACTTCACCTTCTCCTTCTCCTTATTCTGCTTCTTCTGATTCACCCTCCAGACTTCACCTTCTCCTTCTCCTTCTTCTGCTTCTTCTGATTCACCCTCCAGACTTCACCTTCTCCTTCTCCTTCTTCTGCTTCTTCTGATTCACCCTCCAGACTTCACCTTCTCCTTCTCCTTCTTCTACTTCTTCTGATTCACCCTCCAGACTTCATCTTCTCCTTCTCCTTCTTCTGCTTCTTCTGCTTCACCCTCCAGACTTCACCTTTTCCTTCTCCTTCTTCTGCTTCTTCTGATTCACTCTCCAGACTTCACCTTCTCCTTCTCCTTCTTCTGCTTCTTCTGATTCACCCTCCAGACTTCACCTTCTCCTTCTCCTTCTTCTACTTCTTCTGATTCACCCTCCAGACTTCACCTTCTCCTTCTCTTTCTTCTGCTTCTTCTGATTCACCCTCCAGACTTCACCTTCTCCTTCTCCTTCTTCTGCTTCTTCTGCTTCACCCTCCAGACTTCACCTTCTCCTTCTCCTTCTTCTGCTTCTTCTGCTTCACCCTCCTGACTTCACCTTCTCCTTCTCCTTCTTCTACTTCTTCTGATTCACCCTCCTGACTTCACCTTCTCCTTCTCCTTCTTCTACTTCTTCTGATTCACCCTCCAGACTTCACCTTCTCCTTCTCCTTCTTCTACTTCTTCTGATTCACCCTCCAGACTTCACCTTCTCCTTCTCCTTCTTCTACTTCTTCTGATTCATCCTCCAGACTTCACCTTCTCCTTCTTCTGCTTCTTCTGATTCACCCTCCAGACTTCACCTTCTCCTTCTCCTTATTCTGCTTCTTCTGATTCACCCTCCAGACTTCACCTTCTCCTTCTCCTTCTTCTGCTTCTTCTGATTCACCCTCCAGACTTCACCTTCTCCTTCTCCTTCTTCTGCTTCTTCTGATTCACCCTCCAGACTTCACCTTCTCCTTCTCCTTCTTCTACTTCTTCTGATTCACCCTCCAGACTTCATCTTCTCCTTCTCCTTCTTCTGCTTCTTCTGCTTCACCCTCCTGACTTCACCTTCTCCTTCTCCTTCTTCTACCTCTTCTGATTCACCCTCCAGACTTCACCTTCTCCTTCTCCTTCTTCTACTTCTTCTGATTCACCCTCCAGACTTCACCTACTCCTTCTCCTTCTTCTGCTTCTTCTGCTTCACCCCCCAGACTTCACCTTCTCCTTCTCCTTCTTCTGCTTCTTCTGCTTCGCCCTCCAGACTTCACCTTCTCCTTCTCCTTCTTCTGCTTCTTCTGCTTCACTCTCCTGACTTCACCTTCTCCTTCTCCTTCTTCTACTTCTTCTGATTCACCCTCCAGACTTCACCCTCTCCTTCTCCTTCTTCTGCTTCTTCTGCTTCACCCTCCAGACTTCACCTTCTCCTTCTCCTTCTTCTGCTTCTTCTGCTTCACCGTCCTGACTTCACCTTCTCCTTCTCCTTCTTCTACTTCTTCTGCTTCACCCCCTGACTTCACCTGCTCCTTCTCCTTCTTCTGCTTCTTCTGATTCACCCTCCTAACTTCACCTTCTCCTTCTCCTTCTTCTGCTTCTTCTGATTCACCCTCCAGATTTCACCTTCTTCTTCTCCTTCTTCTACTTCGTCTGATTCACCCTCCAGACTTCACCTTCTCCTTCTCTTCTTCTACTTCTTCTGATTCACCCTCCAGTCTTCACCTACTCCTTCTCCTTCTTCTGTTTCTTCTGCTTCACCCTCCAGACTTCACCTTCTCCTTCTCTTTCTTCTGCATCTTCTGATTCACCCTCCAGACTTCATCTTCTCCTTCTCCTTCTTCTGATTCTTCTGGTTAACCCTCCAGACTTCACCTTCTCCTTCTCCTTCTTCTGCTTCTTCTGATTCACCCTCCTGACTTCACCTTCTCCTTCTCCTTCTTCTACTTCTTCTGCTTCACCCTCCAGACTTCACCTTCTCCTTCTCCTTCTTCTACTTCTTCTGATTCACCCTCCAGACTTCATCTTCTCCTTCTCCTTCTTCTGCTTCTTCTGCTTCACCCTCCTGACTTCACCTTCTCCTTCTCCTTCTTCTACCTCTTCTGATTCACCCTCCAGACTTCACCTTCTCCTTCTCCTTCTTCTACTTCTTCTGATTCACCCTCCAGACTTCACCTACTCCTTCTCCTTCTTCTGCTTCTTCTGCTTCACCCCCCAGACTTCACCTTCTCCTTCTCCTTCTTCTGCTTCTTCTGCTTCGCCCTCCAGACTTCACCTTCTCCTTCTCCTTCTTCTGCTTCTTCTGCTTCACTCTCCTGACTTCACCTTCTCCTTCTCCTTCTTCTACTTCTTCTGATTCACCCTCCAGACTTCACCCTCTCCTTCTCCTTCTTCTGCTTCTTCTGCTTCACCCTCCAGACTTCACCTTCTCCTTCTCCTTCTTCTGCTTCTTCTGCTTCACCGTCCTGACTTCACCTTCTCCTTCTCCTTCTTCTACTTCTTCTGCTTCACCCCCCTGACTTCACCTGCTCCTTCTCCTTCTTCTGCTTCTTCTGATTCACCCTCCTAACTTCACCTTCTCCTTCTCCTTCTTCTGCTTCTTCTGATTCACCCTCCAGATTTCACCTTCTCCTTCTCCTTCTTCTACTTCGTCTGATTCACCCTCCAGACTTCACCTTCTCCTTCTCCTTCTTCTACTTCTTCTGATTCACCCTCCAGTCTTCACCTACTCCTTCTCCTTCTTCTGTTTCTTCTGCTTCACCCTCCAGACTTCACCTTCTCCTTCTCTTTCTTCTGCATCTTCTGATTCACCCTCCAGACTTCATCTTCTCCTTCTCCTTCTTCTGATTCTTCTGATTCACCCTCCAGACTTCACCTTCTCCTTCTCCTTCTTCTGCTTCTTCTGATTCACCCTCCTGACTTCACCTTCTCCTTCTCCTTCTTCTACTTCTTCTGCTTCACCCTCCAGACTTCACCTTCTCCTTCTCCTTCTTCTACTTCTTCTGATTCACCCTCCAGACTTCACCTTCTCCTTCTCCTTCTTCTGCTTCTTCTGATTCACCCTCCAGACTTCACCTTCTCCTTCTCCTTATTCTGCTTCTTCTGATTCACCCTCCAGACTTCACCTTCTCCTTCTCCTTCTTCTGCTTCTTCTGATTCACCCTCCAGACTTCACCTTTTCCTTCTCCTTCTTCTGCTTCTTCTGATTCACCCTCCAGACTTCACCTTCTCCTTCTCCTTCTTCTGCTTCTTCTGATTCACCCTCCAGACTTCGCCTTCTCCTTCTCCTTCTTCTACTTCTTCTGATTCACCCTCCAGACTTCACCTTCTCCTTCTCTTTCTTCTGCTTCTTCTGATTCACCCTCCAGACTTCACCTTCTCCTTCTCCTTCTTCTGCTTCTTCTGCTTCACCCTCCAGACTTCACCTTCTCCTTCTCCTTCTTCTGCTTCTTCTGCTTCACCCTCCTGACTTCACCTTCTCCTTCTCCTTCTTCTACTTCTTCTGATTCACCCTCCTGACTTCACCTTCTCCTTCTCCTTCTTCTACTTCTTCTGCTTCACCCTCCAGACTTCACCTTCTCCTTCTCCTTCTTCTACTTCTTCTGATTCACCCTCCAGACTTCACCTTCTCCTTCTCCTTCTTCTACTTCTTCTGATTCACCCTCCAGACTTCACCTTCTCCTTCTCCTTCTTCTACTTCTTCTGATTCATCCTCCAGACTTCACCTTCTCCTTCTCCTTCTTCTGCTTCTTCTGATTCACCCTCCAGACTTCACCTTCTCCTTCTCCTTATTCTGCTTCTTCTGATTCACCCTCCAGACTTCACATTCTCCTTCTCCTTCTTCTGCTTCTTCTGATTCACCCTCCAGACTTCACCTTCTCCTTCTCCTTCTTCTGCTTCTTCTGATTCACCCTCCAGACTTCACCTTCTCCTTCTCCTTCTTCTACTTCTTCTGATTCACCCTCCAGACTTCATCTTCTCCTTCTCCTTCTTCTGCTTCTTCTGATTCACCCTCCAGACTTCACCTTCTCCTTCTCCTTCGTCTACTTCTTCTGATTCATCCTGCAGACTACACCTTCTCCTTCTCCTTCTTCTACTTCTTCTGATTCACCCTCCAGACTTCACCTTCTCCTTCTCCTTCTTCTGTTTCTTCTGATTCACCCTCCAGACTTCACCTTCTCCTTCTCCTTCTTCTACTTCTTCTGATTCACCCTCCAGACTTCACCTTCTCCTTCTCCTTCTTCTGTTTCTTCTGATTCACCCTCCAGACTTCACCTTCTCCTTCTCCTTCTTCTACTTCTTCTGATTCACCCTCCAGACTTCACCTTCTCCTTCTCCTTCTTCTACTTCTTCTGATTCACCCTCCAGACTTCATCTTCTCCTTCTCCTTCTTCTGCATCTTCTGATTCACCCTCCAGACTTCACCTTCTCCTTCTCCTTCTTCTGCTTCTTCTGATTCACCCTCCAGACTTCACCTTCTCCTTCTCCTTCTTCTACTTCTTCTGATTCACCCTCCAGACTTCACCTTCTCCTTCTCCTTCTTCTACTTCTTCTGATTCACCCTCCAGTCTTCACATTCTCCTTCTCCTTCTTCTGTTTCTTCTGCTTCAGCCTCCAGACTTCACCTTCTCCTTCTCTTTCTTCTGATTCTTCTGATTCACCCTCCAGACTTCACCTTCGCCTTCTCCTTCTTCTGAATCTTCTGATTCACCCTCCAGACTTCACCTTCTCCTTCTCCTTCTTCTGCTTCTTCTGATTCACCCTCCTGGCTTCACCTTCTCCTTCTCCTTCTTCTACTTCTTCTGATTCACCCTCCTGACTTCACCTTCTCCTTCTCCTTCTTCTCCTTCTTCTGCTTCACCCTCCAGACTTCACCTTCTCCTTCTCCTTCTTCTACCTCTTCTGATTCACCCTCCAGACTTCACCTTCTCCTTCTCCTTCTTCTGCTTCTTCTGATTCACCCTCCAGACTTCACCTTCTCCTTCTCCTTATTCTGCTTCTTCTGATTCACCCTCCAGACTTCACCTTCTCCTTCTCGTTATTCTGCTTCTTCTGATTCAACCTCCAGACTTCACCTTCTCCTTCTCCTTCTTCTGCTTCTTCTGATTCACCCTCCAGACTTCACCTTTTCCTTCTCCTTCTTCTGCTTCTTCTGATTCACCCTCCAGACTTCACCTTCTCCTTCTCCTTATTCTGCTTCTTCTGATTCACCCTCCAGACTTCACCTTCTCCTTCTCCTTCTTCTGCTTCTTCTGATTCACCCTCCAGACTTCACCTTTTCCTTCTCCTTCTTCTGCTTCTTCTGATTCACTCTCCAGACTTCACCTTCTCCTTCTCCTTCTTCTGCTTCTTCTGATTCACCCTCCAGACTTCACCTTCTCCTTCTCCTTCTTCTACTTCTTCTGATTCACCCTCCAGACTTCACCTTCTCCTTCTCTTTCTTCTGCTTCTTCTGATTCACCCTCCAGACTTCACCTTCTCCTTCTCCTTCTTCTGCTTCTTCTGCTTCACCCTCCAGACTTCACCTTCTCCTTCTCCTTCTTCTGCTTCTTCTGCTTCACCCTCCTGACTTCACCTTCTCCTTCTCCTTCTTCTACTTCTTCTGATTCACCCTCCTGACTTCACCTTCTCCTTCTCCTTCTTCTACTTCTTCTGCTTCACCCTCCAGACTTCACCTTCTCCTTCTCCTTCTTCTACTTCTTCTGATTCACCCTCCAGACTTCACCTTCTCCTTCTCCTTCTTCTACTTCTTCTGATTCACCCTCCAGACTTCACCTTCTCCTTCTCCTTCTTCTACTTCTTCTGATTCATCCTCCAGACTTCACCTTCTCCTTCTCCTTCTTCTGCTTCTTCTGATTCACCCTCCAGACTTCACCTTCTCCTTCTCCTTATTCTGCTTCTTCTGATTCACCCTCCAGACTTCACCTTCTCCTTCTCCTTCTTCTGCTTCTTCTGATTCACCCTCCAGACTTCACCTTCTCCTTCTCCTTCTTCTGCTTCTTCTGATTCACCCTCCAGACTTCACCTTCTCCTTCTCCTTCTTCTACTTCTTCTGATTCACCCTCCAGACTTCATCTTCTCCTTCTCCTTCTTCTGCTTCATCTGCTTCACCCTCCTGACTTCACCTTCTCCTTCTCCTTCTTCTACCTCTTCTGATTCACCCTCCAGACTTCACCTTCTCCTTCTCCTTCTTCTACTTCTTCTGATTCACCCTCCAGACTTCACCTACTCCTTCTCCTTCTTCTGCTTCTTCTGCTTCACCCCCCAGACTTCACCTTCTCCTTCTCCTTCTTCTGCTTCTTCTGCTTCGCCCTCCAGACTTCACCTTCTCCTTCTCCTTCTTCTGCTTCTTCTGCTTCACTCTCCTGACTTCACCTTCTCCTTCTCCTTCTTCTACTTCTTCTGATTCACCCTCCAGACTTCACCCTCTCCTTCTCCTTCTTCTGCTTCTTCTGCTTCACCCTCCAGACTTCACCTTCTCCTTCTCCTTCTTCTGCTTCTTCTGCTTCACCGTCCTGACTTCACCTTCTCCTTCTCCTTCTTCTACTTCTTCTGCTTCACCCCCCTGACTTCACCTGCTCCTTCTCCTTCTTCTGCTTCTTCTGATTCACCCTCCTAACTTCACCTTCTCCTTCTCCTTCTTCTGCTTCTTCTGATTCACCCTCCAGATTTCACCTTCTTCTTCTCCTTCTTCTACTTCGTCTGATTCACCCTCCAGACTTCACCTTCTCCTTCTCTTCTTCTACATCTTCTGATTCACCCTCCAGTCTTCACCTACTCCTTCTCCTTCTTCTGTTTCTTCTGCTTCACCCTCCAGACTTCACCTTCTCCTTCTCTTTCTTCTGCATCTTCTGATTCACCCTCCAGACTTCATCTTCTCCTTCTCCTTCTTCTGATTCTTCTGATTCACCCTCCAGACTTCACCTTCTCCTTCTCCTTCTTCTGCTTCTTCTGATTCACCCTCCTGACTTCACCTTCTCCTTCTCCTTCTTCTACTTCTTCTGCTTCACCCTCCAGACTTCACCTTCTCCTTCTCCTTCTTCTACTTCTTCTGATTCACCCTCCAGACTTCACCTTCTCCTTCTCCTTCTTCTGCTTCTTCTGATTCACCCTCCAGACTTCACCTTCTCCTTCTCCTTATTCTGCTTCTTCTGATTCACCCTCCAGACTTCACCTTCTCCTTCTCCTTCTTCTGCTTCTTCTGATTCACCCTCCAGACTTCACCTTTTCCTTCTCCTTCTTCTGCTTCTTCTGATTCACCCTCCAGACTTCACCTTCTCCTTCTCCTTCTTCTGCTTCTTCTGATTCACCCTCCAGACTTCACCTTCTCCTTCTCCTTCTTCTACTTCTTCTGATTCACCCTCCAGACTTCACCTTCTCCTTCTCTTTCTTCTGCTTCTTCTGATTCACCCTCCAGACTTCACCTTCTCCTTCTCCTTCTTCTGCTTCTTCTGCTTCACCCTCCTGACTTCACCTTCTCCTTCTCCTTCTTCTACTTCTTCTGATTCACCCTCCTGACTTCACCTTCTCCTTCTCCTTCTTCTACTTCTTCTGCTTCACCCTCCAGACTTCACCTTCTCCTTCTCCTTCTTCTACTTCTTCTGATTCACCCTCCAGACTTCACCTTCTCCTTCTCCTTCTTCTACTTCTTCTGATTCACCCTCCAGACTTCACCTTCTCCTTCTCCTTCTTCTACTTCTTCTGATTCATCCTCCAGACTTCACCTTCTCCTTCTCCTTCTTCTGCTTCTTTGATTCACCCTCCAGACTTCACCTTCTCCTTCTCCTTATTCTGCTTCTTCTGATTCACCCTCCAGACTTCACCTTCTCCTTCTCCTTCTTCTGCTTCTTCTGATTCACCCTCCAGACTTCACCTTCTCCTTCTCCTTCTTCTGCTTCTTCTGATTCACCCTCCAGACTTCACCTTCTCCTTCTCCTTCTTCTACTTCTTCTGATTCACCCTCCAGACTTCATCTTCTCCTTCTCCTTCTTCTGCTTCTTCTGATTCACCCTCCAGACTTCACCTTCTCCTTCTCCTTCGTCTACATCTTCTGATTCACCCTCCAGACTACACCTTCTCCTTCTCCTTCTTCTACTTCTTCTGATTCACCCTCCAGACTTCACCTTCTCCTTCTCCTTCTTCTGTTTCTTCTGATTCACCCTCCAGACTTCACCTTCTCCTTCTCCTTCTTCTACTTCTTCTGATTCACCCTCCAGACTTCATCTTCTCCTTCTCCTTCTTCTGCATCTTCTGATTCACCCTCCAGACTTCACCTTCTCCTTCTCCTTCTTCTGCTTCTTCTGATTCACCCTCCAGACTTCACCTTCTCCTTCTCCTTCTTCTACTTCTTCTGATTCACCCTCCAGTCTTCACATTCTCCTTCTCCTTCTTCTGTTTCTTCTGCTTCTGCCTCCAGACTTCACCTTCTCCTTCTCTTTCTTCTGATTCTTCTGATTCACCCTCCAGACTTCACCTTCGCCTTCTCCTTCTTCTGATTCTTCTGATTCACCCTCCAGACTTCACCTTCTCCTTCTCCTTCTTCTGCTTCTTCTGATTCACCCTCCTGGCTTCACCTTCTCCTTCTCCTTCTTCTACTTCTTCTGATTCACCCTCCTGACTTCACCTTCTCCTTCTCCTTCTTCTCCTTCTTCTGCTTCACCCTCCAGACTTCACCTTCTCCTTCTCCTTCTTCTACCTCTTCTGATTCACCCTCCAGACTTCACCTTCTCCTTCTCCTTCTTCTGCTTCTTCTGATTCACCCTCCAGACTTCACTTCTCCTTCTCCTTATTCTGCTTCTTCTGATTCACCCTCCAGACTTCACCTTCTCCTACTCGTTATTCTGCTTCTTCTGATTCAACCTCCAGACTTCACCTTCTCCTTCTCCTTCTTCTGCTTCTTCTGATTCACCCTCCAGACTTCACCTTCTCCTTCTCCTTCTTCTGCTTCTTCTGATTCACCCTCCAGACTTCACCTTCTCCTTCTCCTTATTCTGCTTCTTCTGATTCACCCTCCAGACTTCACCTTCTCCTTCTCCTTCTTCTGCTTCTTCTGATTCACCCTCCAGACTTCACCTTTTACTTCTCCTTCTTCTGCTTCTTCTGATTCACTCTCCAGACTTCACCTTCTCCTTCTCCTTCTTCTGCTTCTTCTGATTCACCCTCCAGACTTCACCTTCTCCTTCTCCTTCTTCTACTTCTTCTGATTCACCCTCCAGACTTCACCTTCTCCTTCTCTTTCTTCTGCTTCTTCTGATTCACCCTCCAGACTTCACCTTCTCCTTCTCCTTCTTCTGCTTCTTCTGCTTCACCCTCCAGACTTCACCTTCTCCTTCTCCTTCTTCTGCTTCTTCTGCTTCACCCTCCTGACTTCACCTTCTCCTTCTCCTTCTTCTACTTCTTCTGATTCACCCTCCTGACTTCACCTTCTCCTTCTCCTTCTTCTACTTCTTCTGCTTCACCCTCCAGACTTCACCTTCTCCTTCTCCATCTTCTACTTCTTCTGATTCACCCTCCAGACTTCACCTTCTCCTTCTCCTTCTTCTACTTCTTCTGATTCACCCTCCAGACTTCACCTTCTCCTTCTCCTTCTTCTACTTCTTCTGATTCATCCTCCAGACTTCACCTTCTCCTTCTCCTTCTTCTACTTCTTCTGATTCACCCTCCAGACTTCACCTTCTCCTTCTCCTTATTCTGCTTCTTCTGATTCACCCTCTAGACTTCACCTTCTCCTTCTCCTTCTTCTGCTTCTTCTGATTCACCCTCCAGACTTCACCTTCTCCTTCTCCTTTTTCTGCTTCTTCTGATTCACCCTCCAGACTTCACCTTCTCCTTCTCCTTCTTCTACTTCTTCTGATTCACCCTCCAGACTTCATCTTCTCCTTCTCCTTCTTCTGCTTCTTCTGCTTCACCCTCCTGACTTCACCTTCTCCTTCTCCTTCTTCTACCTCTTCTGATTCACCCTCCAGACTTCACCTTCTCCTTCTCCTTCATCTGCTTCTTCTGATTCACCCTCCAGACTTCACCTTCTCCTTCTCCTTATTCTGCTTCTTCTGATTCACCCTCCAGACTTCACCTTCTCCTTCTCGTTATTCTGCTTCTTCTGATTCAACCTCCAGACTTCACCTTCTCCTTCTCCTTCTTCTGCTTCTTCTGATTCACCCTCCAGACTGCACCTTCTCCTTCTCCTTCTTCTACTTCTTCTGATCCACCCTCCTGACTTCACCTTCTCCTTCTCCTTCTTCTGCTTCTTCTGATTCACCCTCCTGGCTTCACCTTCTCCTTCTCCTTCTTCTACTTCTTCTGATTCACCCTCCTGACTTCACCTTCTCCTTCTCCTTCTTCTCCTTCTTCTGCTTCACCCTCCAGACTTCACCTTCTC